>NC_057802.1:39981644-40146818 GCF_018294505.1 Triticum aestivum
CACACACACACATAGAGTGTATCCTATGCACCCGGAGTTTATGTGCTACTAGTGCACCGAACATCAGAAACGTGTACTATTAGTTCTAAGAAATCCCAAAAATAATCTAGTGTAAAGAGATAGCATACATCTAACATGCTGCAAAATTTCGTTGCTAAATTCAACTCACAACAAGAGAAACAAAAACAACAAATTCATCTCTGGTAGTGCAAGCGGCCCCAATGATTGGTCCAGTTTAAATTAACAACATTATGTCATGATTTGTCTTTTTTGTTTCTCGAGGTGTGAATAGAATTTAAAATTCTATGACATGACAGACATGTATTGTGTCCATGTATTCATGTCCTTATAGATTTTTTGAAAAGTTTTCGCATGAGTTTTTGACATTGATGTGCCCGTAGCACAAGAACATGGGAGCAACTAGTTAACGAGCGCTCCTTCGGGAGCCTCGCAACGATCAGCGCCACTTGACGCGCTCTCAGCCATTCGCCACGTGTCGCGCTCTGGACGCTCTCTTCAGATTTTGTTTTTTTTTCCGCACGCGTTTTCGGCTTTTTAAACGGTTTTTTTCCCGGTTTTTTTCGACGTTTTGGTTTTTCCCTGGTCTTCCTTAGCGTTTCAACCAAAAAAAATTTGGAAATTTTTTTTTGCGCGGAAAAACGCGTTTACTTTTTTTTTCTTTCGTGAAAAGTCACGTTTTTTTCGTGAGATGCACGGTTGTGCTTTAGCGAGAGTCACGACCGTGCCTTTCGGAAACGAAAAAAACGCGTTTTCTGTTTGTTTTTTCTTTCGCGAGAGTAACAGTTTTACTTCCGTGAGAGGCACGGTTGTGCGTTCGTGAGAGTCACGGCCGTGCCTCTCAGAAAGGGAAAAACAAAACGCGTTTTCTGCTTTTTTTTTCTTTCGCGAGAGTCACGGTTTTGCTTCCGCGAGAGGCACGGTTGTGCTTTTGCGAGAGTCACGACCATGCCTCTCGGAAAGGGAAAAAATATGCGTTTTCTGTTTTTTTTCTTTCGCGAGAGTCACGGTTTTGATTTTGCCAGAGGCACGGTTGTGCTTTCGCGAGAGTCACGGGCGTGCCTCTTTCGGAAAGGGAAAAAACGCATTTTCTGTTTTTTTTTCTTTTCACGAGAGTCACGGTGTTGCTTCCACGAGGGGCACGGTTGTGATTTCGCGAGAGGCACGGGCGTGCCTCTTTCGGAAAGGGAAAAAACCGTGCTCCCGATTTGGTTTTTTGTACGGTTTTTTTCGTCCGGTTTTTTCCGTGAAAAAAAAGTTCGTCAAAACCTATCAACATGGGATCTAGTTTTGAAGATCTCGATGCAAGAAATCTAATGGTGAAAACGGTTTGAGATTTGGACGCACGGTTTAAGAGATAAAACGTTTTGAATAAACGAATCTACGAAAAAAGGAAAACTCCCAGGTTGCGACAAGTGGCACGCTACATGTGCACCACTTGTCGTGACCTGGGAAGATGGAGTGTTCTTTGCAACGAGTACTCCTTAATTAGTGATTTCGCAAGAACATCGGTTGCATCAGATACGTCCACCACACACAGTAACCAAGGGGCTTAGGAGCAAACAAATTTACCAATCTCCACCCGCAAAAAGAAAAAACAAATTTACCAATCTTAAAGCAATTGTGTGGATGCATGCATCCAGAAGGAACCTCTAGACATACGGAAAAAGTTCTTCAACGCACGCAACTGAAGTACACGACAGAGCGAAACTAGCCATGGGCTCACTTTAATTATGTGGGATCGGCCTATCTGGTGATCTTTTTAGACGCCGGCGACGAGCCACATGGCATGCTGCAAGGGCAAGACCGGTGCACAATAGTACAATATTAAACGCATAGAAGAAGAGGGTGGAGAACGTGTGGGTGTTGCTGATGAAGCAGTGACAAAACCAGTCACGACAAGGAAAAAATGCATCAGGGGCGAATATTTCGTAAACTAAGCTACATCATTTTAAATCCAGTAACGAAAGCTACAGTTTGGGCGAAGTTTATAAGGATATAAAGTACAGTTTCTTTTAATATGATCTTACGACGAACATTCTAAATTCCTTCTGGATGTGATTTCTTCTTTTTCAGTCTCATGTCCCTCATGGCATAGCTTTCATGAGCAGTCCCAAACAAATGTCTAAATTATCAGGGCTGGGCCAGAATATTGTCCTTCCAAATAACAGCTACTTGTATGGCTGGAATAATTAGTTGGTGTATGCCTACAGGCTACAGGTAAGAATGCAATTGTCATCCTGCTCGTCTGGACAATAGGGCGCGAAGAGGTGAGCGCCAAGAAATAAGATAAACAATGCTATCACGGCCAGGACGGAATTCCGGAAATGTAAACGCATTACCAGCCTCTCGTATGTCCAAGAAGAAAGAATAGTTATTTTTTCTTCGAAAAGAAAGCTTGAATCCCTGCCTCTGCATAAGCAGAAAAAAGAGTTCGTCTCACTTGAATGATGACATCCGTCCAGATAGCATATTTTAGGCAGGCACCGAGTCATCAGCACCCGAAAGAGAAGTGTTGTTTTCTCATTGAATCGTGTTAGACTAGTCATAGCGAGAGTAAGTTAGCTAATAGTAACATAGATGCCATATGGGAAAAAAAACTGATGTGTCACGTAATTAATGAACAGAGAGAGGTTTGGGGTAACATGATATGTTAGGCTACTCATAGTGGGGAGTATTATATAATACTAGTGTATAATACTACCTTCATAGTGAATAGTATCATAGATAAGTACTATCATACATGACCTTATTTATTGTCATGCATGACACATAGTAGCATAGCATTAATTATGATTTGGTATACATATGTTACTCTAGCTCTCCCAATGCTTCACCTTGTATATGTGCTAAGATTGTCAATTAAGCAAAAAATCTGATGTGACATGTTAATAAAAAAAGCGTAGTATGGTGACGTCAGGAAGAAACAATGCTAAGCGTGTGTACCTAGGCGAAAACACAAATCTGAGCCTATACCTAATTAAATGAAGGAATCTTAGCAACCAAAACTAAGCACTATGCATTGAGGAGTTTAGTTGCTAAGCCCTTTAATGCATTTAGTACCTCATCTAAGCACCCCATGCATTGAAAGAGGTCTAACCATCTCTCTCTCTTCTTTAATTGTCCGCCACATCAACGTGCTTACTAGTCTCGAGTGCAAGATACCGGCTACGATACCACCCACTATGGCCAGCCTTATTGTACATCACATATCCCAAGACAATACGAGTCTATGATACTAATATATGAAGTTTTGCATGGCACCATACTTATGTTACTACCCACTATGGAGATAGTTACATAGCTTAGGGTCATGTGCATGGTACTAGTGAAAGGTACTCTCCACTACGGCTAGTCTTAATAAGGCAGCCCGTAGTGGGTAGTATCATAACTTAGTATCATGCATATGATACTAGTGTATGGAGAACATATCTGGTGATACGGCTTGTTAGGTGATACGATGCTCCAGTGAATCCTTGACCATTAGATATCTTTCAATATGATCTGATGAATGCTGCATGTGTAGCGAGCTCCTCCACTTTGAAATATGTCAAAAACCCCTGGACCATGTTCTTAATTGAGCCTGAGTCATTTTTCTACTGATAAATCAGCCTCACTTTCGTTGACGGTAGAAAAAAAGTCTCTGTTTCAATGTCCAAACACACATTCAAGCCCGAAAGTTCAACAAAAAAATAACTATTATTTTCGTTAGTTTGTCGATGAATAATAACAAAACTGGTTTGGTATGTTAAATCCATGATTTTCACACTGTATTGGTTTACTTTATTTTATTTTGAATTGTGATCATCTATAAAAGTACTATTGAAAGATGAACTTATTTATTATTTCCAGTTGGTCATCACAAATTTAATGTCCGTTCTAGCCTGCACAATATAAAACTCGGGACTAGCTCTAGTAAAGCTATTTGAGTTTTGTAGAGAGCATGCAAAGAAACTTTTGGCATATATCTTAAAGAGGAACCAAATTTACTTGAGTGAATCTTGTGGTTAATAAAAATGCACCTATGCTGCTAAATAAAAATGGGCAAATATGAGGAAATGCAAATAATTATCTTCTGATTGCTTCAGCCTTGTGCTCAATTAAGAATATATTCAGGGTGTTTTTTGAATATTTCATCGTGGAGTAGCTGGCCATCACGTGTGCATGCATCTTGTCCCTTTGAGCATGATCCAACGGCTCATAACACACTGGAGCATCGTATCACCTAGGTAGCCGTATCACCAGATATGTTCTCCTTAGTGTATGATAGTACCTCCTAATGCATATTATCATATATTACTATCATAGATGACCTTATTTATTGTCATGCATGACACACAGTAACATATCATTTATTATGATACAATATCATTATATGATACTCAACCCTCTTTTTCTTCGTTTAACTTTATATCACCTCATCAAAATTGGCTAGTTAGGATGCATGATACTACCTATGATACTCTCATTACGACCAGCCCAATAATGATGCTGAATTCTATGCTATCATAGGAGGGTGTAAGAGAACATATCTAGTGCACCGTGCACCAATGGCTTTTGGGCCACTAGAGTAAAAAACAAATGGTCAGATATTGGTCATAATTAAGCTGGAGTACATGGTTTATTACATTCGACCCGCAGTCCACATTCCACTCTTCCATCAATATATATCTTTGTGTTTAATTATTATTTTGGCCCAAAGAAAAAAATGGTTGTATATTTATGAACCCTTGACAAGAATCTTGAAACAAGATCAATGTTGAATACTCCCTCTATCCAGAAATACTTGTGGGAGAAATGGATATATCTAGATGAGTATGTTATTGAAATTTTCCTTTTTTCTTTTTGAAAATTGACTTGAACTTTAATTTAAACATATGCACGTATCGACGTGTTGAGGGAGAAGCAGACTTACAAAACTTATAACTAGTATACTTTGAAATAATATTTTTTCAAAAAAATTAATGAAGTCCTTACAACCCAAGACACAACTCAACACAACACCACAAAGAAAGGAAAAAAGGCAAAGGAGAAACTCTGGCATGATACAAGGGTGCGCGGGAGCAACAACAAAGAACACATTGACATTGAGACATTGGAGCCCTCAAACATGATCGGAGAACTCATGCTGAAAAGGAGGCCAACTCGAGAAGGAGATCAACCGTCAACGGAAGCCATGCCATTATCGGAGAAACAACACCTATGGGATCTCGTGAATCCCTTCTACGGTTGGCGGGGAAAAGGAGTGCACAAAGAGCAGATCTAATGATCAACACGAGGTAAAACCCTAGTCCTTCTCGTAGTGTATTTCCGTGTTCTTGAGCTTCGGCTCATTGCTACGCATGCAAACTGGGCCGGAAAGTCTGAAAAAAGTCCCATCCTGCATCGCCCTAGGCCTCCTTTTATACCAAGGGGCCACCACAGTGGCGTGCAGGCACACAGGAGGTGTAAAGTGCTACAGTGCACGTGCTTATCACTGACGTCTTATGACAAACGCATTAAATGTGCTGCTTACGTGCCCTTCTAGCTTTATTGGGGACGGAAACAGAGCCCGTCCCGTCCGTCGCCGCCTCACCCCATCTTGACACGCATCCAGGATGACGAGGCATGCAACGCCAAGCTGACTGGCTAGCCGCTGCGCTGGAGCGATGGCAGGATCTTCACGAAGATCTGTATGCCGCCACGGCAGGCGCTTGCCTGGTTGGCAGGGTGGCGGAGCCTTGTCGTGCGCGAGCCTCGTCGTGGCCTTGCAATCGTCCCCGGCAAGAATCGTGTCGGGGCCTCGCAAACGTCCACGGCAAGAACCTTCCTGGGAACTTTGTCTTCTTGTCTTCACGAAGATCTGCATGCCACCACGCATGCGCCCCTGGGTCTTGGTCTAGACATTGTCGATGGTGTCAGAGCTCTCAACCTCAAGGGTGGTGGTCTTGTCAGCGCTTCGCAAGCCGTCCCGGCAAGGATCTTCCTGGGGGTCCAGCTTGTCTTCTGCTCTATGATTACTGGCTTGGATGCCATCTTGGTCGTCTTGTATACTGCCCCCAGCTGCCCCTGTCAAGCCTTGCTGCGGGCGCGGCTGCAATTGCCCGTGCACAAGTAAGGGGTGCCAAAGGGCCCAAACCTTAGTACACCGACAGGAGCCCCCAGGCCTGGGCCATACACGAGTGCGAAGCGTCGTTGGGCCAGGCCCAAACAGTGCGCAGCACATGTGGCAGGGGTTAACTGCCGTAATCATCTCTCCTGCTGCGCTTCCCCATGATTCGCGTTGAGTGCGCAACGTGGGGGTCGTGCGTGGAACGGTAGCAGTACGCCTGTGAAAACGCCTTCATATCGAACAGTAAAGAGGCAGCCCCGCGCCTTCCCCATAAAAAGAGGAATCCGCAGGTGCGCTGCTCATTTACCCCCTTTCGCCCCTTCCAATCTAGGAACTGTCGTCTCCTTCTTCTTCCTCGAGCCCAAACCAGAGCTTTTTCCTCCGCCCGCCGCCGCCGTGCCCTCACCGCTCTTGGTCCCCCGCCCTCTCTCGGCTGCGATGGCGCCCAAAACAAGCAAGGGCAAGGGAGCATCCAAGGGCGAGCGAGGGGGAAGAGGTGCCGGAGAGCGAGCTGGTGAAGATGCGGAGGGAGCACGTCGTCTTCGCTTTGACGCTCAATGCGCGCGCGCTCAGGGACCGATACCTGTGCATGTGGGGGAGAGAGACGACGGGGCACCCACGAACCCGTGTCATCCCAGCTTCTTGCGTCGAGCACGCCCAAGATAAATTCCCTTTCTTTGTCGATTACTTCTACTGCAGGCTCTGCCCCCCATTTTCGAATTTCTTCATCGACATCATGCACACCTTCAGCTTCCACCTCTTGGACTTCACGCCGAACGTTGTGGCATGCATGGCCACCTTAGCCCACCTCTGCGAGAACTTCACCGGGGTGGTCCCCAACATGGCGCTCTTCCACCACTACTTCGTCCCCTGCATCCAGCCAGGAGGCGCCCTTTCTGGCTGCGTCACCTGGATCCCGAGGGTCTTGAGCAAGAAGACATACCCAGAAGGGACCCATAAGGAGAAGTGGGATGAATGGCGAGGCAAGTGTTGCTGGATTGTGGAGGAGGACCCGCTGCCGTTCTGTATCCCCCGGCAGACGAAACTGACCCGCGGCGGCAACTGGGGCGACCTCGACCCTCAAGACGGGAAGCCCACAGTTGCAACCACCAGGATCCTTCGCCTCAAGGCCGCCGGGCTCACACTCGAGATGATTGGAGCCGACTTTCTCCGCCGCCGCATCACCCCTATGCAGAACAAGGGGAGGCCAACTTAGGAGTACCGGAATGCGGCGGACATCATGAGGCAGCGCCCCGGCCTGAACAACAACCTGACGGTGATGCATCATGCGGCTCTCTGCCAAAAGCTGTTCCAACTCAAGGCCGACAAGACCGACAAGGCCGACAAGAGAGAGAGGACCGAGAAGCCGCTTAGGTTGTCGGCGGGTGTGATCCCTTTGTGCAACAACTCCGCTCTGACCTCCATCATCGCCATGATGTCGGTGTTCAATGCCCATGGCCTTGACCAGACCTGGGCCGAGCCAGACGCGGAGCAGGTACAAAAGTTTTTTGACAACTTGTCGAAGAGGGCTGTCCGGGAAGAAACGCAGCTCATCCGCCCCACCACTGACGAGGAGGTGGCGTACATTGCCAGCAGGGCGGAGGAGGCAGCCCTTGCCGAGGTGGCTGGCAGCGCCGGCTTCCTGGAAGAAGAGGCCGGCGCAGAGGAAGAGTTTGTCGGGCGGGAAGAGCCTGCCGGGGAGCACAGCGGCACCACTGCCGGGGGCCCTTCTGCCGAGGAGACAGCCGAAGAGGTGGCTGAAGAGGCAGATGAAGAGGAGCCCCCAGTCCCGGGGAAGAAGAAGCGCGTCCTTCGGCGGGTCGGCTCCATCGAGCCAGTCCAGCAAGCCTCCTCGCACGAAGAGGTCCCCATTAAGGGAGCAGCCGGCAAGGCCGCACAATGGCAAGTGGCCCAGCCACAGCCCGTGTGCGAGACGAGGCGCACAGCCGCGGCAGCAAGGGAAGCAGCGGCCGTCGCCTCCGCCATGGCAAAGCGGCCCAGGTCTCCATCCCCCTCCCCTCTCACGGACACCATACCAGAGGCCGACTTCGACCTCTCTTATTTTAGCCCGAGGAGGGAAAATAGGCCAGAAGAAGAAGACGAGTAAGTGCCTCACTGTTTTCTTCATTTCTTGAGTCCATGTTTTGCTTGTCTTTGCTGACTTGATCTGGCCCTGACTTGCTCCCGTAGAAACACGGAAACGCTGGCGCAAAGGATGGCGAAGAGGGCCAAGACCTCGACGGGCGACGAGCCCCCGGCAGGCACCTCAGGTGCGCCGAAGATGATCACGATCAGCCCGGATCCCAGCCCACAACGCAGCCCACAAACCAACCCCCAGTGTGAGCCCGTTACTCACTTTCCGCTGGTGAGCGTCGGGGTGTGTATCTTCACTGCTAACCTTGCCGGGTTTGCAGGAGAAGAGCGGCAACAGGAGGAGCCGCTGAGGGTCACCCCCGACATGCCTCCTCCGTCAACCACACCGCCCAGGGAGGGATCCCCGACAAGGGCTTCCACCGATGAGCCCACGAACGTGGAGGACGAGCCGGCGAGCACAGGCGTTGGCAGCTCCATCCCGGCAACGAGTGTTGTCGGGGAGGGAACCAACCCTCAACAGCTCATCCCAGGTATGCCGCCCGCTTCCTGGATTTTGCCACTTTTCCAGTATGATATTTTCTCTCTTTTTTTGTTTGCTTTGAGCTTCAATCTTGGTTTCATCTTTTTTCTCTTCCTTGGCTTCCAGATACCCCCTTGGTGGATCAGATGGATTTCGACGCCACCATCGAGGAGACCGTCAAGGATGATGCCGCTGAGGCCGCCAAAGTCGCTGCCGACAAGGCCGCCAAGGACGGGCATGAAGAGGCCGCCAAGGGGTCTGCCGAGGAGGCCGGCAAGGAGACCGGCGACCTTACTGACGGCATCCCTGCCACAGGAGCGCCTGGCGCTACATCGTCCCCGGAGTCCTCAGCTGCCGGGGAGACGGTGGTCAAAGACCAACCATCAAATTCTGAAGCCCCCACCTCAAGCAGATACCTGAAGGTAGGCGACGATCTGTTCGTCAGCATCCCGGGGACGGCAAGCACCGGAGCGCCAGCCGAGGGGGAGGTTTTTAACGAAGAAGTCATTGCCACCGCCGGGCTCAAGGTCGTCGACGAGTCGAGTGCCAGCGGCAGCGGTTCCAAGGAAGACCAGCTCCTCCTAGCCATGAGCAGCAACTTTCAGAAGCTCCAAGATAGACTCCAGGGCAGCGGTTGTCGACACGGCAGATGCAGACTTCCAGGAGCGCATTAGGTCTGGTTTGCCGAGGCCCGGCAGGAGCTGAAGACTAGCCAGGTGCAGCTGAGCCATCGTTGGAACGAGCTCCTCCTGACGCAGTCCGACGTTGAGAAGGCCCAGGAGGAGGCTGCTGCACAGGCCGCCAAGGACGACGCCCAACTCAGGGAGCGCCGTGTCCTGCTTGACGCCCAAGAAGAAGACCTTGCCGCCCGCGAAGAGGCACTTGCCGCCAAGCTCCGCGGCAAGGATGAAGAAATTGAAAAGCTTGTGCGTAGTGGACCCAGGAGATGGAGCAGAAGCATAAGGACACCCTCGATGCTCTAGTCCAGGATCATGCCGGCAAGTTGAAGGAGGTCGTCAACGCCGCCGAAGCTGCAGACGCCGCCAAGAATGAGCTAGCCGGCAAGGTGGAGAAACTGGAGAAGCACAACAAGGAGGTCTCGATGCTCAAGAGCGACAGAGACAAAACTGCCTACACCTTGGCGGAGTTGCAGGTCACCATATCCAAGAAGACCAAGCAGATCTCCGCCGCCAACGACTCCATTGCTGATCTGAAGCTGAAGCTGACCACTCTGGAGGAGTCCCTCGAAGGCAGCAGGACTCGTGAGAATACTCTGGCCAAGGACCTCCAGGAGGAGAAACAACTGCTTGAGGGCGCCGCTGCCACCTATAACGACTACGTGAAGGGCATGGGGATCTGGAATGAGCACCTCATCAAAGTCGCAGAGAGGCTCACCATGCAACTGTCCACCATGGGCATGTCGAGCTTCAAGTTCTCCCACGAGGAGAGGGTGACGTTGAGTGCCAGGCTAACCATGTTCTTTGAGGCCGTCTTCGACGCCCTGCAGCTGCTCCACTCCACCCGAGCGACCCAGTTGGCCAACGAAACCCGCAAGCTCTACCGGGGTGTCCTCCTCAAGGTGCTCACGAAGGTGGTGTTCAGGAACCCTGGCCTCAGCCTCACCAACGTGCTAGATAGCTTGCCGAAGGATGCAGATCGCAAGGCGCTTGAAGAGCTCGTTGCGCCCATCGTTGACTTGGTCGACCAAGTCAAGAGGGTGGAAGGCCAGCGCCGGGACAAGCCGCTTCGCTTCTTCTTGCCGCCATGAATTCGTGCCCAAGACAATTTATCTTAAGTTAGAACTGCGGCAATCTATTGATGTAATATAACTTGCTGTGTTTTGGATTGAATGCATGCTATCTTCCTTGTTTGATCCCTCTTTGTATGGCATACACCCTACGCTTTTTTTGGGAAAAGCTTGCCGGTGCGCGCACCCTTGCCGCGAGCGCTTTGAGGACGGATCCTTAGCAGCCTGCTGGGGGTGCCACTGCCGGCAAGGCACCTTGCCGCTCTTAGCGCAGCCACGTGAACCATTGAGCGGACTCGAAATAGAGCAACGACACAGCCAATCCCGACAAAGTTCCATCGCGTGCAGGTTTTTCATACAAGAACAGAAACCATTCGAGGAAAATAACCTCGCGTTTAAAAGAAATTCACTCAAGGTTTCGCGACTTAGCTTTTCGCTGCTGTGTTCTTTTCCGCCAGACGCCACTTCGAATGTCACCTGTTGGTGTCCACATTCCCTATCCCCCCCTGCAAACTTGTATGCGAGGGAACCTTCTGTCCTTTGAGAAAAAGAAATAAGAGAAAATAGGAACATGGAACCTTGGTGGTTCATCAGTACTTGTTGGAAGCAAACATAGTACAATATCCTGGACAAGCATGCATATATATAACATGGAAATCAAATAGAAATGTACATACTTAAACTTATTCAATTGCGCACGGGGTCTGCGCCTGGCTCTGTACATAGGGTTATATGCCTTGCCGGCAAGGCTAGTACAAAAAAGGGGGTTGTCGGGTGTCCCGGCAACCGCGCCTCATGGGTAAAACTTGCGAAGATGTTCGATATTCCAGAAGTTGCTCACTAAATGCCATCTTCGGTCTCCAGGTGGATTGCGCCGGGCCTGGTGACTCGTATTACCCGATAAGGGCCTTCCCGCTTTGGCGTCAACTGGTTGGAATTCTTGGCCGACTGAACGCGCCAAAGAACAAGGTCGCCTTCCTCAAGGCTTCGGGCGTGAACCTTGCGGCTATGGTAGCGGCGCAAGGCTTGCTGGTAGCGCGCAGCTCGCACAGCAGCCAGGAGCGTAGCATCATCTTGCTGCAACTGCTCTTGCTCAAGCTCATCATAAGCGGGCACTCGAGGTGACCCGTATATGAGTTCTATGGGGAGAACTGCTTCTGCCCCGTACACCAGGGAGAAGGGCGTCTGGCCGGTGGCTCGATTCAGTGTAGTCCTGATTGACCAAAGAACCACCGGCAACTCATCAATCCAGCGCCTTCCGCACTTGTGCAGCCTGTCAAAAGTCCTTGTTTTGAGGCCCCACAGCACTTCAGCATTTGCCCTTTCTGCCTGGGCGTTGCTCCTTGGATGAGCAACAGAAGCAAAACATATTTTGCTGCCGAGGTCGTGGATATACTGCATGAAGGTGCGGCTTGTGAACTGTGTGCCGTTGTCCGTGATGACTCTATTTGGCACACCAAAACAGCAAACTAGTCCTTTGAAGAATTTGACGGCCGACTGCGCTGTCACCTTTCTCACTGCCTCCACTTCCGTCCACTTTGTGAACTTGTCGATTGCAACGTACAAGTACTCAAAGCCCCCGACGGCACGGGGGAAGGGGCCCAGTATGTCGAGCACCCAGACCGAAAATGGCTAGGAAAGAGGGATCTTTTGAAGAGCTTGAGCTGGCTGCTGGATATTTGAATGGAGCTGGCACGCTTCACACTTGGTTACTAGTGTAGTTGCATCCTGGAGAGCAGTGGGCCAAAAGAAACCTTGCCGGAATGCTTTGCCGGCAAGAGCTCTTGATCCTATGTGAGAGCCACATATGCCTCCATGTATCTCTGCCAACAGCTCCAGTCCGTCCTCCTGAGAGGAATGCACTTCAATTTCACGCCGTTTGGTCTTTTCCTGTACAGGACATCCTCCACAAACTGGTACATGCTGGACCGACGGGCTACTTTCTCTGCTTCTTCATGTTCCTCAGGGAGTTCCCCAGTTTGGAGGAGCCGAACAGTGTGTTGTGCCCATGCCGGAGCCTGAGGCTCGACGGCAAGGACTAAAGGCATGTCCTCTGCCGTGGGAGCAGTTGGCTCCACGGCAAGGGCTTGAGGCCCTGCCGGAGTCTGTCGCTCCCCAGCAAGCTTGGCGTCCCCGGCAACGTCCTTGCCGGCAGCTCCTGGGAGCTCGGCGGGAAAGTACTTGCCGGGGCCTGACTTCCTTCGCTTATTCTGCCCTGCCGATGGTTCAACGGATGGCTGAGTTAATTGGAGCACAAAGGTCCATGGTTCCACAGGCAACTTGAGGGCAGCATGTTTTGACAGGTCGTCAGCAATGTTTTTTCTCTGCTCGAGGAACATGCTCTGCTTGCAGACCGTCAAAATGCTCCTCCAACTTCCTCACTTCATCTACATAAGCTTCCATCAACGGGCTCTGATAATTCTTGTTAACTTGCTTGGCGACAAGCTGTGAATCACCTCTGATGATGAGTTTCCTAATTCCAAGGTCTGCCGCGATCCTGAGACCGGCAAGCAGTCCCTCGTACTCCGCAATGTTGTTTGACGACCTCTCCCGGGGAAAGTGCATCTGGACTACGTACTTGAGGTGCTCTCCGGTGGGCGCGACAAGTAGCACACCAGCACCGGTGCCTTGCAGCGAGAAAGCCCCATCAAAGTCAATAATCCAATCATGGCCCGTTTCCTTGCCGGGGAGAGTGGTCTCTTGAATTTCTTCGTCGGGCGTTGAGGTCCATTCTGCAATGAACTCCGCCAAGGCTCTGCTCTGAATTGTCGAAGTGCTTTCAAACCTGAGACCAAAGTTTGATAGTTCCAACGCCCACTCCACAATCCTTCCGGTTGCATCTGGGTTGTGCAAAATCCGTTGCAACGGGAAGCGAGTGATGACGGTGATCTCATGTGCCTGAAAATAGTGACACAGCTTCCTCGAAGCCATAAGGAGGCCGAAGAGCAACTTCTGCACACGAGAGTATCTTGAATTGGCCCCTTGTAGGAGGGAGCTGAAAAAATAAATTGGGTGCTGCATCATCTTCTTCTGTATCACTTTGTTTGCTTGTGCAGATCCTGCCTTGTCGGCACCAGACTCTACCCTACCAGGACCAGACTCTGCCGGGGATCTTACCTTGCTGGCACCAGACCCTACCGGGGAGAGCCCTGGCTCGTCATCCAACGGCCTCGCCGCTGCCACCGCTCCTTCATCAACTTCCCTCTGCGCCACTAGCGCAACACTGGCCACTTGATTCATCGCCGCTAGATATAGCAGCAACGGTTCTTGTGGTTTAGGCGCGACTAGTATTGGCGTAGAGGAGAGGTACCTCTTTAAATCTTGCAGTGCTGCCTCCGCTTCCAGAGTCCATTTCATTGGACCTGCCTTTTTCAAAATATTGAAAAAGGGCAGGGCGCGCTCAACAGATTTGGAGATGAACCTACTTAAAGCAACAACACAACCAGCAAGCCGACGCACATCTTTGACTCGTCTTGGTACTTCGATCTGCTCAATCGCCTTGATCTTGTCGGGGTTCGCCTTGATCCCACACTGAGACACAAAGAACCCGAGAAGCTTGCCAGATGGGACACCGAACACACACTTCTCAGGGCTGAGCTTGAGGTTGATCTTGCGCAAATTCGCAAACGTTTCTTCTAAATCTTGCACGAGTGTTCTCGTGTCCTTGGTTTTGACCACTATGTCTTCCATATAAGCCTCCACATTTCTATGTAGCTGGGGCTCAAAACCTATCTGGACTGCTCTAGCAAACGTTGAACCAACGCTTTTCAACCCAAAAGGCATTCATATAAAACAATACGTACCACATGGGGTGATAAACACGGTCTTCTCTTCATCTTCCTTCATCATGAAGATTTGGTGGTATCCTGAGTAGGCGTCAAGGAATGACAGCAAGTCGCACCCTGTAGTGGAGTCCACGATCTGGTCGATGCACGGCAAAGGGAAAGGATCCTTCAGACATGCTTTATTGATATCCGTATAATCAATGCACAACCTCCATTTCCCGTTCACCTTGCGCACCACCACCGTATTGGCCAACCATGTTGGATGGAGCACTCCTCTGACCAAACCTGCTGCTTCCAACTTCCTAATCTCTTCGACGATAAACTCTTGTCGCTCCAAAGCTTGCTTCCTGACCTTCTGCTTGACGGGCCTCACATGAGGACAGACAACAAGTTGGTGCTCAATCACCTCCCCGGGAACGCCGGGGATGTCAGATGCTTGCCATGCAAACACATCGACATTCGCCCATAGTAGGTGATGAGTGCGCTTTCCTATTTGCTGTCGAGGGTGGAGCTTATAGTGAAAGCTCCGCCCGTGCCGTCCTCCTTGACGGGCACCTTCTTGGTCTCTGGTGGTGCTGCCTTGGATTTCTTGCTCTTGCCAGTGGAGCTCTCTGGCACGTTCTCGATGGGAGCACAGCACTCCGAGGAGGCGCGCTTCCGGAGTGGGTGCAAGAGGTCTTGCCGGTCTTCTTCTCCCCGGGAGCTCCGGTAGCAGGAGCAAGTGCCTTGGCGGTAGGTGCTACCACTGCCTCCCGTTAGAGTTGGTTAGCGCAGATGAGCGCATCTTTCTTGTCAGAGCCAATAGTGATGATGCTCATCGGGCCAGGCATATTCAGTGTGTTATAGGCGTAGTGTGACGCCGCCATAAACTTGGCCAGTGCTGGACGGCCAAGGATCCCGTTATACAGCAACGGGATCTTGTCGACATCAAAAACGATCTTCTCTGTCCTGTAGTTTAGCTCACCACCAAATGTGACTGGTAGTGTGATCTTACCCTTGGGCTGGCTTCTCCCCGGATTGATCCCTTGAAACGTGCCCGTTTCTTCGAGATCTCCATCAGGGATTTGCAATCTCTTGATCACCTTGGGTGAGATCAAGTTCAGACCGGCCCCACCATAAACTAAGATTTTCGTCACCTTGAGGTTGCGAGTTGTTGGTGAAACCAACAACGGCAAGCACCTGACGCGGTTGTGCGATCAGGGTGATCCTCGGCATCAAAAATGATAGGCGTGTTGGACCATTTCAGTGGCTTCTGGGCATCGATCGATGGCTCCATCGCATTGATCTCGCGCGCACACTGTTTAAGTTGGTGGTGAGAAGAATGCAACGAGGCGCCACCATCGATGCACATGGATTCTGTGGCTTTTAGAAACTCATGCTCGCTGGACTCGTCGTCCTACTCATGGTTGTCATCTCCCTCTTTCTTGTCGTGGCTCCGAGTGGGCCTCTCTTGTTTCTTGTCCTTGCCGCGGTGGCCCCCGCGCTTCTTGCCGGACCCCTCAGCACCATCCTGGCCCTTCTCCTTGTCTCGCCTCTTGTACTCAGCTTTCTGCCTTTCCACAAGCCGCTCAACTTGCCGGCAGTTCTGGAGGTCATGACCTTGGTGCGATGGATCTTCAAGTACTGCTTGTCGGAGCCTTTTGGCTTGTCGGCAGCCGCCAAGGCCTGGCCGGCGGCGCACCCGGCAACCTCCTTGCCGGGGTCGTCAACCATGGCCTTCTTGGCGATGCCGGGGTTGCCGGATTCCTCGACGGCAAACACGGGCTTGCCCTTGCGCTTCCTGTTGCACCGTCGGCCCTTCTTTGCTGGGGCGACGACGTCTTCATCCCCGGAGTCACTTCCCGCGCCGGCCTCTTCGTCGGGGTACTTCCTTCCTTCTTCAGCCCGAGCACATCTGTCAGCCAAAACATAAAGTTTGGCAACATCCCTAACCTTGTTCATTGCCAGCTCTTCACGCATCTTGCGGTTGCGCACTTTCTGATGAAACGCGCTGATGATAGCGGCAGGATGAACATCTGGGATGTTGTATTGCACATGGCTGAACCTCTGTATATATTTGCGCAAGGATTCGCCATCCCTCTGGGGTATGAGATGTAAATAACTTGCCTGGCCAGGAGCTTGGTGGCCTCCAGTGAAGGTGCCAACAAACTCGTGGCACAGATCCGACCAAGAGGAGATGGAATCCACTGGCAGGTGCATCAACCACGACCTGACGTTGGGCTTGAGCACCAACGGTAAGTAGTTGGCGACCACCTTGCCGTCCCGAGCCCCGGCAGCTTGCATCGCGATGGTGTAAACGCTCAGGAACTCGGACGGATGTGTCTTGCCATCATATTTCTCCGGGACCTCTGGTTTGAACATGCGGGTGTTGGGCCACTGGAATCGGCGCAGCTCACGGGTGAAAGCCAGACAACCCACCTCCTAAGGTAAGTCACCAGAATCCCCCGACGCAGGCATGTCTATAGTGGGTCCCACATGCCTATCATATTGGTGGCGTGCTTCCCGTCGCCGCTCGATGGTAGTTCGAGCGTCCTCTTTGACCCATTCCTAAAGAACTTGACGTTGGTCGCGGCGAGCTCGTGGATCTGACGACGCTGTGGACCCGTCGTCGCGGCCATCGACCCCCCGAGCAGCCGACCGTTGATGTCGCGGTGGAGGAGAGTGCACCGTGGTTGCAGCACCTCCGCCCCTCCCGCCATCGGCAAGTGCCGGCTCAGTGGACCGACGCCGCGAAGGACCTGCTTCCTGGTACCCATCTTTATTGGCGTGGCCAATAAGGCTCTAGATAGCAGCCCTCCACTCTTCTTGCTTCTCCACAGCAGGAGGAAAATCGAGGAGTAGCTGCGCTCGCGCCAACGCCTCTGCTGGCATGGGTGGCAGCGACAAGCGCGAGGAACGGGAGTTGCTCGGACTTCTAACCACATCAGAAGGAGCCCCATCATGGTTCCGTGGCCATGCGCCGTTTCCACCAGCGTCGTGGCGTGCATGTCGGCCCTGCGCATCTCGAGGATGATGCTGAGGGCCCTTTCCGTGGGGACGCTCGTGGTCTCCAACGCCGTGGCGCCGCTCGTCGCGCATGACCTGGGAGGACCGCGGCGGACGCGTCAGCGGGGGCGTCTTGGAGGCCGCCTTCCCACCCTTGGAGGTCCCCGCGCCGCCCGTAGGCAGCACGGCTCCGTCCTTGGACCCAGCAGTGCGCGGGTCATCGTCGCGGGCGCGGACGATGCCACTCGTCTGGAATCGGTCGCCGGAGCGTCGTGGATGCTCGTGATCCGCACCCCCACCACCACCCGCGTCTACACCGTCGCCCGTCCGTGCTGGCACATGCAGATTGGCTGCAGACGAACCAATCGCCGTGATCGCCATCTTCTTGGGAGCCATGGTGATCAAGGAACCGGCAAGCTAACTGCTAGATCGGGTTTGCACAACCTCACCCCCCCCCCCTACCTGGCGCGCCAAGGATGTCGGAGAAACGACACCTATGGGCTCTCGTGAATCCCTTCTACGGTTGGCGGGGAAAAGGAGTGCACAAAGAGCAGATCTAACAACACGAGGGATTTTTACCCAGGTTCGGGCCGCTGAGAAGCGTAAAACCCTATTTCTGCTCGTAGTGTATTTCCGTGTTCTTGAGCTTCGGCTCGTTGCTACGCATGCAAACTGGGCCGGAAAGTCTGAAAAAAGTCCCCTCCTGCGTCGCCCTGGGCCTCCTTTTATACCAAGGGGCTACCACAGTGGCGTGCAGGCACACGAGAGGTGTAAAGTGCTACAGTGCACGTGCTTATCACTGACGTTTTAGGACAAACGCATTAAATGCGCTGCTTACGTGCCCTCTAGCTTTATTGGGAACGGAAACAGAGCCCGTCCCGTCCGTCGCCGCCTCACCCCGTATTGACACGCATCCAGGATGATGAGGCATGCAACGCCAAGCTGACTGGCTAGCCACTGCGCTGGAGCGGTGGCAGGATCTTCACGAAGATCTGCATGCCGCCACGCAGGCGCTTGCCTGGTTGGCAGGGCAGCGGAGCCTTGTCATGCGCGAGCCTCGTCGTGGCCTCGCAATCGTCCCCGGGAAGAATCTTGCCGGGGCCTCGCAAACGTCCCCGGCAAGAACCTTGTTGGGAACTTTGTCTTCTTGTCTTCACAAAGATCTGCATGCCACCACGCATGCGCCCCTGGGTCTTGGTCTAGAAATTGTCGATGGTGTCAGAGCTCTCAACCTCAAGGGTGGTGGTCTTGTCAACGCTTCGCAAGCCGTCCCGGCAAGGATCTTGCCGGGGCTTCGCGAGCTGTCCCGGCAACGATCTTGCCGAGGGTCTTGTTTGTCTTCTGCTCTCTGATTACCGGCTTGGACGCCGTCTTGGTCGTCTTGTATTTGGCCCCCAGCTGCCCCCGTCAAGCCTTGATGCGGGCGCGGCTGCAACTGCCCGTGCACAAGTAAGGGGTACCATAGGGCCCAAACCTTAGTACACCGACAGCCATCGCATGGGCGTCCCACACATCAGCGCATTTGGTTCCTTAGACGAAAGGAGCTCCTGCTCCTTGCCTCGGTTCAAAGGGCGCCACACTGTCGGATGATAGAATGCTCACCACCCTAGACCACAGATGGAAACTAAGCCAAGACCCCAAATAGTGGCCTTCGAGCACACCCACCTCACCAAACCTAGCTCCTCTAGAGACCACCACCATCAAAGCATGGAACCGTCACACGAAGAAAAGAAACTGTCATCCATAAAACCCACCCCGATGACCAGCAAAATGCATTGGAACCTTGCTCACGAGACGAAGCCTCCAAGGAGGAAACACCGCCACCGCCCGGTCTGCACATGCCAGACCAAGGTTATCACCTAGAGCCCATGGTGGATGGAGGCGACCCAGGTTGACACCTCCAAGGAGGGAAAATGACGCACAAGAGCATCACTATCACCAACACCCACACCGTTGAGCGGAGCCTTCGCTCGGGACATAACCCCACCACCCAAATCCATCAGCCATGGCCAGCCAAGGAGAGAAGCAAACAACACCCAAAACAGGGTGGCGTGGCAACGAAGACCACACCCGCATGACAGACGCCTCTCGAGTGAGCCATCTCGCTGCCCAAACATCCATGAAAACCCACAAGCACGTACACCGCGGCACCCGCCAAAAAGGTATCGCTGTGCCCAGCATAAGAAGCCGCCCCTCTGATGACCGAGGAGGTCCACCGACACCCACCAACCACAGGGGCTGTGGACCGCAAGCACGTAATCGGCCGCCCCTGCTGCAGTGCTGGCGCAACTCCCTCACCCATTGCACCCTCAAGCCACACAACTTGCACCCGCACTAAGACGAATCATCGCAAAGATCTAGGTTGCCGGGGCGCCCAAAAGGATCAGCCACAAGAGAAACCAACAAGGGGAGAGACATGCCCACGAGGACCATCGAGTCCGAGAAGAAGCACGCTAGATCTGGCAGATCCAATAGCCAGCGGCGGCCGAACCCCAGCCACGGCCATCGGCCCTGACGTGAGGGAGCGTACCTCTAGGAGCTCGACAGTTGCATCCTGCTCCTCGCCGCTCCTGCCGAGGGCCACGCTGGCACCAGGCAAGGCCCCAACCGACCAGGATGGGAGGTCTCCTGCAGTGGAGAGATCTGCGTCGCGTCGCCGATTTGTTGGAGAATGAGCATACCAGGGAGCAGGGAGGGGAGAAGGTGGAATAGGGTGTGTCCCATCGCCGCCAGCAATGGCAGCGAGGGGGAGGTGGTTGAGGTGGCGGCAGGGGTCGCCCCGTGAGCCGTAGGAGCGACCCACGAGACATGGTCGTGTTTTTCGAGCTTGTATATCTCTTGGTAACACATCAAAAAAATCAATTTTTAAAAATATATTCAACATTAATCTCGTTTCGAACATCTCGTCAAAACAAAAATGGTGGTCAACGAAAAACTAAATTCGAACATATAGTTCGACATGTATGAACATATTTATGTTTGGAGAAATAAAAATAGCATTGATTCAATGATGGGAGAGGAAAGAGTGGAGTGTGGTTTGATTTCAGAATAGTATGAGGTCGTATTTAGAAATGTTCTATTGATCCATGTCCAGTTCTCCACTCTCATCGCTCTCGGTTCCAAATCCACGACTAAAATATGGCTGGTGCATCCGCTGCACCAATTAGGCTGGTGCACTGGATACGTTCTCTGGGATGTATACTTACCGATGACCCCAGCGCCATGAGACCTGTTCCAACATGTGTGATGATTGAGAGGGGATAACAGGAGAGAGAAGAGTAGAGCATTGGCACCTCGCAGTTCACACTCGGGCGCCGAGAGACTAGTACTAGTTGCCAAGTCATCATAGCATATACACATAGACATTGCACATGCTCTATTTCCTCCCCTTGTGTCGACCCCTCCGTCACCAGCTCTCATAACTCGTCGAAGAGCCTGCGTTCCCGAATCCGCGATCCATTCCAGCGCCAAGCTAGGCGATCAGGTGGGAGGGATCATGTTTCTCTTCCCTTTCCCCCTGATTTGGTTAGATAAAGGCCTTCTTCTTCTTCTTCTTCTTCTTCTTCTTCTTTCTCTGTCCATTTTTTTGTTTGTTTCAAATTGATTCATACCCTCTCTTTCCTAGTTCGTGCATGATCGTGGATCTCACTCGATCGAGGGTTGCTTCTTTCTTGGTATGAGTCTTGGAGTTGCGTTCTCCTCTATCTGGATTTGCTACTTGGAAGAATTTAAGAGGGTAGGGCTAATTAGTATGGTAGGACAAGGGTTTCCTGCTCCAGTCCTAGTATGGTAGTGCTAGTATTAAACAGGAAGAGATCTAGTTCTTTCATCGCCTCCCCGCCCAGCTTTATCAGCAGGCCCCTTCTTTTGCAATACTTACGAAGGTCTCTCATGGCCAAATTCTTATTAAAGCCTTCTGCCTCGGCTATCTTCCGTCGTTTGTCCTGCTTGTATCATGCATCTTGTGGATTTGATTTCTGCGAATCACCAATGGATTCCAAATTTGCGATTAACTTAGGTTGATACTAAATTTTGTTACGCCAAGTCAATGGACAATCTCTCTCTCTCTCTCTCTCTCTCTCTCTCTCTCTCTCTCTCTCTCTCTCTCTCCTCTGCTGCTGCTGCTGCTTCCTCTTCTTCCCTAAAAAAACAAAAATTCTTCTCTCTCAGCCTAACTGGTGCACCGAAAGCAGTGCCTGGAGGCAACTATATCAAATTAACCCCTGCAGATTAAATTACGTGTCTTTGCGGGGCTGCTTATGAAGTTATAATTGAATATTTCTTCAAAAAATGCTAAAAGGGATGGTACAATTCTGCTAATTGCAGAGGGGGGGGACCTGACAGGAGGCAGGGAGGAGATCACGAACGATCGTGGCCATGGCAGAGGAATGCAAAACCCAAACCTCACGACTCGTGCGCGCTAACCAGCTCGACGTCGATGTGGAAGGTGAGCACCATGGATATCATCTCTATGCTTTGCTACTATTCGTTTTAAGCTATATATTTATCTGCAGCTTAGTTCGCACCTCCGTTTTGAGTTCTGTTGTCGCTTAAATTTGCAGCTTCGCCGCCAACACTGAACATGGACAAGAAGGGCCGAGCAGCGCCACCGCCGTCGCCGCCGTCAAGGACCCTGGCTCCGGTAAGCACAAACAACATCGGTCCATTTTGTTTTGACTCTTCCATTCATGCAATGATCCAAAATTTTCGCAAAGCGGGCACGTCTATATCTTACTAGAGCAGATATCTTTTCTGTCCTTTTCAAGTATCAACTTGCATATTTTATGTGTTAAAAAAAACTAGCATAGTTTATTGTGTCATGGCATATGGCTGTTGCCTACTTTCCGTGATTGGTTAAGGAGTAAGGACAAAACATAGTTTTTGTCTCTACTCGATGGTTGATTTTGGACTGAATTGACAAAGCATACTTTTAAGTCAATGGTCAAAGTCAAACAAACTGTCGGTAGCTATTGTAAAAATATTGGTAGAGTGGTTCCTAATTTTTTGTTCTTCATTCTTTTCTAGCATGGTCTAAAGGAATTATTGCACAAAGGAATTATATATACATACTACTCACATTGATTCAGAATAAAATCGTACTTACTTAGATATGGTTGTGTCACCAGTAATGATTCTTATAAATTTGACCAAATTTATAAAGGAGATACAGGAGAATACCAACATCTACGACACAAAATTCCCTTAGAACAAGTTTAAATTTATGGCAACCCTAATTAATGCTCCATTATTTGAAACAGATATAGCACTTGAGAATTATTCGGAACAAAAAGATTGTACATCATGTGATCACTTCTCATAAAAAACAAGATCGAAATCACTAGTTGATGGGTACCTTTTGTGAATGTTATTTCAAACACCTTTGGTGCTACATGTGGCGCAACTCGTGTGTGACACTTGTTGCCACCAGAGAGTTTTGATTATTTTTTTCACTCATGCGGAAGGGTGAGAGGGCACTGTACGTGCTTTACTTTGAGATCCAAATTTCAAATTTCAAATATCTCTTGATGCGAGTGTCCAAATTATGAACGTTTTCACCTTTGTTACTCATGGCTATATCTCTGAAAGTTGATCACATGTTCATAGGTTTCGTTGAACTCTTTTTTGGATGTAACTTGTACTTAGAACAATGAAACTTTGTACTTCCACTATAACATACTGTGCTCTCGCGTAGTGTAACTTGTACTCCTCATGCAGTGCCACCTATGTGTAACGTGTACTTCCCGTGTGATGAAACATGTTCTTCCCCACAGCGCACTTGCACTCCTCGTGTAGCATAACTTGTACTCCCTGCATAGCCCAGCCCGTACTCCCCCTGCAACTCACTTGTACTCCATGCGTTGCACAACATGTACCCACCGCAAAGCAACTTGTATTTTTTTTTATGTGGGAAAGCAACATGTATTCCCCATATCACATTTGTATTCTCCACACGGTGCACCTATACTCCCACACGGTTAGTGAGTACACAATGAGCGGTACATATACATCCGTGTTGTACACGTGACAGCCTAAGAAAACTAGACAGGGAAAAAACCAGAGAAAAACCAAAAGGAAAAAAAAGACAAAGAGAAAACAACCTGAAAGAGAAGAAAACACCCGCTGAAAAAAGATGTCGCTTTTTTTTGTCCCAGGCACTCCGCGCGCCGCTCCCTCAAACCCCTCCACGTGTCACGCACACCTCGTGGTGCTTCCTGCGGGGCACCCCTCTTAATTAGTCGCTCTCAAACAAGGTATATTGAGACATGTTATATACTCCCTTCGTTCCTAAATATAGATTTTTCTAGAGATTTCAACAAGTGACTACATACGGAAGCAAAATGAGTGAATCTACATTCTAAAATATGTCTATATACATTCGTATGTCGTAGTCCTTTTTTTTAACATCAGTACAGACACACGCGCTCATATACACGCGCATACACTCACCCCTATGAACGCACACACGCACACCCTACCCCTATGAGCACCTTCGAAAGACTAAGCCGGCATATCATCTTGAAATTTAGCTCATATACACGCGCATACACTCACCCCTATGAACGCACACACGCACACCCTACCCCGATGAGCACCTTCGAAAGACTGAGCCGGCATATCATCTTGAAATTTACGAAGTCACCGTAGGCACCTCGTCGTCGACGGGAACGTCTCCTCCCACTGAATACGTATCGCCGGAAAATTCTGAAATAAATCCAGGAATAAATGCGAGCACCAGGATTTGAACCCTGATGGGCTGGGGATACCACAGTCCCTCTAACCATCCAACCACAGGTTGGTTAGCTATGTGGTAGTCCATTTGAAAGCTCTAAAAAGACTTATATTTAGGAACGGAGGGAGTATATAACAAAAGGTAGATTGGGACAGATTATATGAAGAAAAGCTAGATTGCGACTGATTAAGAAAATTGTAAACCCAACGAGCAGCCGGGAGTGTGGTCCTCCGCGTCGCTTCTAACCCAAACCCCGCTTAATCCCCTGTAGCTGAGCATCAGCATCAAAATTTTGTCGAATTCCTTGGCCGTCCAACGTCATACATACCCACGTAATCCCACGTCCGTAGACCCCCCCTAAAAATAAAATAATCCGTAGGCTACGACTGGGCATGAGAGGATCAGGACGATGCGCCCGCCGGAGCGCCGCCGGGCGCTGGGTAGCTCCCTCCACCTTGACAGATCAGACGCCGGGCTCCTATGATCCATGCAGCGTGCCAAGTGCCAACCGCCAGAAGATCGGCCGGCTGCATGCCTGCATCGTCCTCCGCCGACGGACCCTCAAGAAGTAAACGCCGATGGGGATTACTTTGCCGGCGCCGGCAAAGCATACGTTGCCTTTATCCATGTTTAGATGTTTAACCTCATTAGTGAGAAGCGTACATGGTTCTGCTCTTCTACTCCGTATATTATTTTGTCCTCTACTAGCATGCAGGGAGCTTAATCATATTATATGAATTTTGTGTTTTTTTAACACGAATACACAAAGCTTGCACATACTTTCACCGTACTAACTATTTTTTTTTGGAAAAGGATGCTAAAACCCCTGGCCTCTTCATCAATGCATACGGCCGCTTTATTTATTATTCAACAAAGGTCTAACAAGAATATATACACCAAGCCACCCGAAGTCATCACTCACACCTACAAAACTCGATAATGCGAGGTGCTTTCAATCCCCATATCTAAAATCGGTGTCGTCGCGGATCCATCCACATAACATATCGGAACCCACAGCCGATGCAGAAGACCTAAAGCGTACATCACATGCACACGTTTTAGACGCCCACATCATCATCGGACCGCTGACCCAGATCCGCATCGTCCTTACCGGTCCGTCCATCCGTTGACGCCACTACGACGCCCAACGGCGTCACCGCCCCGTGCTCATCCATCCAGACGCGAAGATTCTGGAAGATGTGTCATGCGTAGCACCTGCCGACCAGGCATGACACTGCGTAACACCTGTCGCCCTGGCTTGACTTGACATCTCCACCGAAACTCCGTGCAAGACAAAGCCGCTCCACCTCCTGCCTCTGTCTTCCAGTGCTGCTCCACAAATGATGCTCCCAAAAGCGAAACGACACCGCACTACTGCCATCGTCCGATCTGGAAGACCAGATCCTAGGGTTTCTCCGGAGCAGCACGAGTGGGTCGACAGTAGTTACACGATGATGTCTTCAGCAAGGTAATGGCACAGAACGCCGCCATCGCCTGCCATCGGCTCGGTTTTCACCGGCAACTATTTCTTCCCGACTCGCAGCCGGGACTAGATGACGGATCTTGAGATCTGACCATCCAGCCTCAGGCCGACCACCTCTGACAGAGGAGATGGCCACCACCGCCGGCTGCACCGGCCAGATCTGATCTAATCGAAGGCGCCGCCGACCAGTCCACCAGGCCCTCCACGCCGCCGCCGCCGACCGTAGCCACCACCCTTCCCTGTACATGGCTGCACCGCGCCTGCAGCTGCCGTCGTTCGAGGCAGGGCCTGCCACCACGCTGCCGCCTGCTACAGCCAACGCTCTCGCGCCGCATAGATTGGATCGGCCGCGCCACCACACGTTTAGAGGCCCCGCACTACCCCTAAGACGCGTGAGAGAGGGAGTCCTCCGCCACCGCCGTCGGCTTCCGGGCTTAGCCCAGCGGTGTCCTCCGGCAGCGGCAGAGGAAAGGGAGGAGGGAGATCGCGCCCCCGGCGCCTAGGGTTTGAGCGCCGCCCGAGTCGCCCTAGCAGGGACGACGCGGGGCCAGGTACGTACCGTACTTTCATTGATAGAAGGAGAGTGATAGCAAAAGGTTACAACCGCTAGCTTAGCCATGTACTGCACGAGAAGGCATGTAATTTTGTATTGACCCAGGATCTTGCTAGGAATCTTTCCCTGCTGCCCTCACTTTCTCCATTTTTCCTTCTGCTCCTCCTACCATCCCTTGCGAGTTTTCTCTCCTTGCAATCCACATGGCGCATGATATATATTTTCAGAGCAATCCCTACTCAGCAATTTTGTATCATTTTTCTCTTTTTTTCTTCCCTTTTTGAACAAGGTAAGGACCCAGAATCACAGTATAACTGACAGATGGATCCAAAAGAAAAGAGAACTTAGAACTAGGTCCTTGAACTTTCCAATAAGAAGCCCAGACACAAGACCAAGATTGCAATCTTGTCCTATTCTTGTGACAAGGCTTCATCACGTAAGTAATCCCATCATTGTCAGGACAAGCACCATAGCCAGCCCCACGACTTGCTAGAAGTGGAAGATGTAGGCCTGAGGCAAAAAAAAAAAATTGGCGGTTCAGTCTCGAAAATGACCAAAGTAGTGGGTGTGCATGTGTGCATTAATAGAGGTGGATGTTAATATGAGCGTATGTATTTGTACTGTGTTGCTAAAAAAAACTCGTATACCTTTTTTCAGTTTGACCATCTAGTAATTGACTATATGACTGAAATTTTATTCTACTCCGCTGCTCAATTATGCGTTCATGCGATAATGGGATGGATTGATATGTTTAGATGCAGCATTTTTTTCCTGGATCCTATAGTTATATAATGTCTTAAATAGTGGTCTTGCCCACGTCCTGCATCTAAACAAACTCTCCCGCCCACGTAAAGTGAGTGAGACACTTCTGTTTGTATCAGTCTGCGGACTCCACGTAATCGACCTTTTGTCTTCACGATGCCCTCAAGAAGAAGAAAAAGGGGACGGTGCGGGCACAAGCGATCATCGATCAGTTGAACCGTTTATGGGCTAAAGATTTGATCTTCCTTGGTTGGAGTATAAAAAATACTAATCTCATATTAGCTCATTAGATTCATCGTAAAATACTATATACAGTTGATGTTGTAGATGTTGATATATTTTTTTTGTAGACTTGGTCAAACCTAGAACTTCAAGTATTTTGTAGTGGAGAAAATATCTGTTAAGCAAGCTTTATATCAAAAAACATTCTTGAGCATGCAGGCAGGCACAACCAATGGCCGAGACACAGTCCCAGAATAAATGTATGTGGGGTTTCTTCAGTGTTCTGTAGGCAGATGATACATGAGTTGTCTGGTAGACGAATTTTCTCCTCCCCAATAGATTCCTGGTTCTGACTGTCATGTAATAGAAGCCAGGAAAATATTTTTCTAGATGGTCAAAATAAGTGCCTAAAACAGGATGTCCCTGCCCCCGGTAACTCCAATCGATCTGGAAGAGTGCTTCTGAGTATCATATTAGCTTCATTAGATTCATTATAAAACCCAGCAACTCCGATGGATCTGGAAGAGTGCTTGTCAATCGGTTGACCTGTTTTGGGGCTAAAGATTAGATCTTCCTTGGTTGGAGTACAGAAAAATGTACTAATACCTACAATATCATATTAGTTTCATTAGAATCATTATAAAAAATATTTTTATACTATATATAGTTGATGTGGTAGATGTCAATATATTTTTCTATAGACTTGGTCAAACATAAAGATGTTTGACTTAGGACAAACCTAGAACTTCAAGTATTTTGGAGTGGAGGAAGTATTTGTTAAGCAAGCTTTATCAAAAGAAAAAAAATGTTAAGCACGCAGGCGGGCACAACCAAGGGCCGAGGACACGGTCCCAGAATAAACACATGTGTATTCTTCAGTGTTCTCTAGGCAGATCCGCAGATGATACATGTGTAGTCTGGTAGATGATTTTTTTTTCCGTCCGCGATAGATTCCAGGTGCTAACTCTGTCATGTACTAATAGAAGCCAGGAAAATATTTTGATCTTTAACTGACAAGCAGTCTTCCAGATCCACTGGAGTTGCTGGGGGCAGGGACATCCTGTTTTAGGAAGCTTTTTATTGAGGGAAATTCCAAGAATAGTACCAATGATCATTAGCTTCAGAATGATACATCTAATGATGCACCAACTGAGTTATTCCTAAAGTTGAAGAAGTTGCTCATATGCTTGGGTGGAGATTGGTCTGTGCAGATTTTCAGAGATGTTATCTGAATTTAGCATGTCTTAGAGAATGTAGCATCTCTTGGAGCTGACACCTGTTGATCAGCATGAAAGTTCAAAACCGTCTTACATCTGGTTGAGCCGCATCTTGCTGTATTCCGTAATATTTGAAAATTATCCGAATAGGTGATTCCTCAATTTTATACAGAGTTTTGCTTCGGTACATTAACTAATTCTAAGCCCTACTTTTACATTAAGCATCAACTAATTCAAATCCCTACTTTCCCCATGCATCAAACAAGAGATCGGAACAATTTAACATTTTTGATTGAAAAGGTATCTTCTAATCTCCATCTTTCATCTGCATCAAAATCTGTAAACTTTTCTAGGGGGGGTGTACCGAAGCAAAACTCTTTTATAAAATGCAAACAGCTTCCAAACAAATAGCATATGATGATTTACTTTACTCTTTTTTTTTGGTCGGATTAAGGAGCTTGCAACCCCCAACTACATTTCTGAAACCAATAAACAAGGAATGAATACAGCTCTATTTGAGCTAGAGCTTCTTCCGCTCTTGATTTCATGGCGTGACATGATGATAGTCTACTTAACAGCAGCCAAACTCACAAAATAACAGCGAGGCATGAAATTAACAACCCCCTTAGAAAGTAAACGAGCACACGCTACCACTAAACGACTGAAGAGCCAACACTAGCAGTAAAACACAAGAGCTTGTGGAAGATTCAGACACCTTATGAGGATATAAGCATTTCATATAAAAAATATGGGTAGTTTTTTATGTTCATTCATGTTACCATGTGTTCTGTGATGTCATTACATCGCACTGTTATCATGCCAATGACTACAGCAGTTGTACTCTTTTTTTAGTAATGCAATTGTAGTCTTGCTTTACTAATTCTAGGTTCCGTTTTTCTCTTGTTGCTTTTGGATACAAAATAGATGCTTGGTATATTAATAAGTATGTGAAGAGTTCTCTGAGATACAATGTGGACAGAACTGGTGCCGTTTTGGCATAGCGACGGGTTTGGGCTTTGCATCTATTAAATTTGACCCTTGTTACTCTTGTAATCTGCAGGCTGAGGAAGGCGCCACCATTGAGACAGGGGAAACAACAAAAGCCAATGAGAACTTGGAGTTTGGGAGCGTCATTGCTGGCTTTGGTTTAATCATGATAGTGGCTTGGTACTTTCTCCCACCAGGAGACAGAGGACCACATAATCTACGGTACATCATTCCGTTGCTGCTTGGCCTCACATGCCTCGTCAGTGGTGTTTGCCTGATGCTGCTCAGCATGAACCTGCTGGAGCTCCCACAACACCTTGTCTCCGAGAGCCAGCTCATTGTCTCCAAATACCTTCCCTGGTTATGCAGCGCATTGCCTGTGATAACATTGATCAGCCCCTTCCTGCTCTCTGGGTATAAGCTATACAAGTACATTGTCGTTGCCCTTCTTTTCGTGGTAACGGCTCCACTTGTTGTAGTACGGTGGTATGTGGGACTCAAAGCCGAGGGCGGTGACGAGGAGGCAGCACTCAAGGAGCACAAGGAAGAGTTGGAGGCTGCCTTTAAGTTGGTGTCAGCCATCAGCAACTCTGCTTTCGCAGGCGTGGTTGCCCTGATGGTCAATTACAATGTAACTGGTGGTTCAGGGAAGACCAAAAGTGTTGTTCTTGTAGCCATCTTCTTAGTGTTCACTATTTTGATCTGGGGTCTGCTCTACATCCAGATCGGTCACAAGGTACTAGAGATCAACAATCCAAAGCTCAGAGGGTTTATCATCAAATGCATGTGGCTAGCGATTATCTTCAATCATTCGCTGCTAGCCTGTGCAGTTCTAGCAGTGGCTTTCGATATAGTTGAGTTCTTGGTCTTTGCAGCATTCGCCCCGTGGGTTTTTGCGGCGGCTGTCCACATTTTCAAGGAGCACTGTGTTGGCCGTACAGCAGCCCAGGACAGCAACCCCAGTGAGTACCAAAAGGCACGCCTCAAGTGGAAGGCAGAGATGGGGCACAAGATCACAATGTGGTCTTTTACGGCAATCATCGCCATCTTTGGAGGGTTCCTTCATGGGAAGGCTGAATCTCTCAAGGCCTGCACCATATTATTCACCTCAGCTTTTATGTCCGGCTTTGCTCTCACGGTGGCTACCATCAAGCCAGACTCGACCAGTGTCCGCCTCGCTGCAGCTACCACCGTACTCGATTGGACTGCGAAGGCAACATTTGCTGCCGCAATATTTGCTATTATCATTGTAGTGGTCCTGGATATATTTTGAAGCCTTGCTGCTCCTGCAGTATCAACCTTCTTCGACAACGCACTCTGCACTCTGCACTCTCTGCATGCCATGCATGTCCTTGCACCGGAATAAAAGAAAGGTGAATGCTTGAAGTCACATGGTAAGTCAAGAATCACCAAAATTGTCTAGTTGTAATCTGGAAAGAATCAATGAATATGGGATCGGCTTCTGCGGGTCGATGCATGATTATATATGTTTCCAAGCACAAACTTGGGATCTAGACCTCTTATATAATTAGAAGAAAAAGGTTTATTTGCAGAGAAGAGCAAATGGGCACCCATCATCAACTGCCTGCTATGAGCTGAGATGATACTAGAGTGGCCTGCTGCTATGTGGAAACTGTAATGCAAAACCTCTGGGTTCTCAGGCTGACAACTTGAGATTTTCTTTCCTAAGTATATACTGTAAGAAAATGAATTAAGAAAACGGTAGATAAATTTTGCTGCTATGTATGGTGGCAGATTTTGTGGTATATTTCTGTTCCAAATGCCACTCGGCATCTTCGTAATAGGTGAGTTCATGGCCCCGCCAGGTGCTATATTTTGGTACCACATTCTTCACTGTGGGAAGCAAAATATGTATTACTGTTGTGATGCTGCATGTTCCATATTTTACCTTTCATACACCACATTTTCACATACCTGGCATGTTGCACGTTTATATCATCCTTGTGATGTACTCCTTTTGTTTCACAGTGTAAGTTCCTTCAGTTTTCTCTCAAGTCAGCCGTTTAAAAGAAAGTATCAACAGATGCAACACCAAACTAGTATTATTAGATGCATTATCAATTATATTTTTATATTGTATGTATTTGGTGTTGCACATGTTGGTACTCTCTTCTATAAACTTGGTGAAAGTAAACATGGATTGGCTTAGAACAAAGCCAAATGAACTTACAGTATGTTTCTTTTGTTCGTCACTCGTTAGTAATCTACCAACTCAGCTTGGCTTATTTCTTTTCAATTACTCAGCTCTTGTACTTCGAATAGATAAGGATTCAAGACTGATCCTGCTCTATTTGGAGGTTGAACCTGTTAAGCTTCATGCACTAGCCAACGCAACCAAAAGTCCGAACTGATGGAAAGGGCTAGGCAATCCACATATATACACTTCAATAGAACCCTTGGGAATCATGAATTTCACAAAATTATGTGTCATCGAAATGCAAAGCCTAGACTTTTAGTTTGGTGCACCCTTACGATTAACTAAAAAAACCAATGGATGTGATTTTTAGATCTAAAATAACGATTAGGTGAAAAGCAATGGACATGATCTCTTAGAACCCTACCGATTAATGATAAAAGACAAACATCTTGCCTTTGATTTGGTGGACAATTACAATTAAGTGAAAATCAGCAATTGTGACATCTAGATCCAATAGGGTGATTAAGTAAAAAAACAATGCGTACAATCTGTTAAAATCCTAATCATCAAGTGAAAAACAATTGATGGGATATTTAGTTCTAGTACGATAAAAAGTGAATTAATTCACAATATCTTCAAGCAAATATTCCATTGGATAAATATGAAGGATGCCAAAAGATCCCGTAAAAAGGAAAAACATCTAGGCTTCAATTTGGGCCAATACTATTAAGTGAAAACAAATGGACGCGCCATTTAGATGTTGGATGAGCCATTTTGGGGGCTTTTGTTTTCGTTGATCTGGACTTGTAGGAAAGCTACAGTCTTTGACAACAACATGAATGCTAGTATTCCACGAAAATGTTGAATCCATGGAGGCCGAATTTGAAATGATCAAAATTCATGTTTGTATGTTTCAAGAAAATACACATCTACTTAGAGACAAGATGTACAAGTGTGTAAATTTTCAGAACGAAATATGTTAAAATGAGGGCTACACAAAAAAAAATATCTGCAGCTTTTTAGTACATGCACTATTCATCTTCAAAGTCCATGATTTTGTTTCTTTTGCACAGCTCACATTGCAAGGTATTTCATCGTGAAATTTTACACCCATACACATCACGTCCTTGCATACTTGTACAAAAAATAATCAGATTTTTTTGAAACTGAGAAGTTTAAATTTTGATTTATTTATTTATAGTTAAAAAAATCGGCCTCCATGGAGGCCAAGCTCCAAAACGCCCTACTCAGTATTCCATTGCATATAACTTATTAAACAATTACTTTCATTTCGCAGTGGATGCCGTCTCTTCCGGTCGGCCGAGCGTAAGGAGCAATTGGTGGTGGCGCAAGGCAAGATTCAGAACATGACAAGGAACCTGGAATGGTGATGCCGTGATGGGAAGGCGCCAAAGAATAGGCTGAGTTGTATTTTGATGTACCTACCTTTTGGTGTTGGCTGGTGGTCCTTCGAGCCGTAGCTAGCTAGTGTGTTGTGTGGTTTGGTTTGGATGGACGATGCTATGTTGAACTGCCTGCTCCTTATATATATAAGCAGGACTGTAATGGTCTTTTCTCTAAGAAAATCCTTGTAGCAGCAGTAGTAGGAAGTACTAATCACGCAGTTGATGATTTCAACTACTATGGAGTACTTAACAGGAGATGGCGACCTTTGCGAGCAACAGCGCGTATCCAATGTGGACATGTATTATTTAACATCCATTCTACATGTTTGGGAAAAACTCTTTAATTTTTTTCTTGTGCGTGATCAGACAAATCAAAATTTATAGGATGCACATGGTTATGACGTTCTAATCTTCGTGCATTTTTAGAATTGTAGTACGAATCAAACAGGCCCTGAGAAAGAATTTCTATGGCCACCAATATTAGAGCATCTACAACCGGCCCCTATACGTCTGGACGGATAGCCCGATAAGTGATCGGTCATAAAATCCGGACCGAGTTGGACTCCTCATACCGGCCCTATACGTCTTGGTTAACCCCCCCCCCCCCCCCCCCCATATTCAGCACATATCTGGGGTGGATATGAGGAGGCGGGAGGCTCGGTCGCGCTCGGGCGCGTCCGTCACGTCGGAGTGATGGGCAGAACCAGGACCCACATGGGCACACGTCAAAACACAACGCTCTAGTGAGAACACCGCTCTGGCACACCTCTCGAGGGGCCAAATCCAGCTACTTAAGCCAGACGCCGGAAACCCAGCCGTAGCCCATCCCCATTTCCACCCTCTCCCTCCCCTCTGCGTCGCCGTCGTCCAATTCGCTTGCCATCCCCCAGTCGTCATGGCCCGGCAACGGATCACCACGTAAGCCATGCTCACTCTGGAGTGGCATTTGGAGCTCCTTGAGGAGATCCAGGCTAGGCGCAAAGCTTGGATTGCAGACGGCCTACCTCCGGACTCGCCAAAGTCGGAGGAGGAGGAGGAGCAGGCACCGGACGTGATCATGGAGGACACGGGGCCGAAGGAGGAGGAAGAGGACGAAGGCGAGGAAGATCCAATGCCTCTGGCTGTGAGCTTCGCCATGCCCGACGCGTTGACGGAGTTTGAGGTCACCCAAGCGAAGGAGGCAGCGGAGCAACAAGACATCCTCGACTCCATTCGCTCGGAGGCAGAGGTGGAGGCAAACTGCCGCTTTCTATGGCATGGGCAACAAATGACGCACTCTCAAGGACATGGAGTCTGATGAGGAGACGGAGTAGCCGGCGGCGGCCATGGACCAGGAGGCCGTTTCGTCCGGCACTGCCGGCATGGAGGTCATCTAGATCTCCGACGACGAGTAGTATATGCTAGTTTTCGGGTATCTATGTAGTGTGTAGATTTTGTGTTGTATGTGTAGTATAGATTTGAGGTATGAAATCTGAGGTACATGATTGCACCGGACGCAAAATGAGGGATAAGGGCAACTCCAATGCGCTGACGCAAACAGACACGACTTTTGTCAGCTTTTCTTGTGTTGGGGTCGGCTGGAGGCATGTTGTCCGGCCGCCCCCGCCCGAACCTGTTGTCTGGTCTTGGCGACGAGGGCATCATTCGCCGCTATGGTGGCCTCCTGTTGCGCGGCCGCGGTGTGGGTGGCCGCAGCGACGACTTCCAATCTATCTGCATGAACCTTCATCCGTCCACCCCTCTTCACCGACTGTATGGTCCGCTCCTCCTACGTCTTCTGCTCCTTCTTGGATTGCTTATTGCGGACGGAGCGAGGCTAGTTGGACATGTTGTTGACCATGGAGGCGGGAACAACGGCGGCGGGGGGGGGGGGGGTTGGGGTGTCGGCCATGGCGAGTTGGCGGGAGGGCGAGATGGTGGGAGAGTTTTGGGAGATAGGGGGAAATGGGGTGAATGTGCCACTGTATGGCCGGCCAGGGGAGGAAAAGGGCGGGTATTACACGCATCCGCGCCGACGCATACCTAGACCAAATTTGAGCCGGAAATGGGTCGTGGGCACGTAGGCACGTTGGGCCGCTGTTTCTGTCCGTTTCGACCCAAACGGACGCGCGCGGATAAAATGCATCGCGGTGTTGGAGTTGCCCTAACTGGGCCCTCTCCACGAGCGTGCCCAAATGCGTCCATGGACATACGAGGGATCATTTTCGTCATATGTGGGTCTAGATGCTCTCAGTGCCACTGGTTAAGAGGCACGGCGCCAATGGATGCTGAGGAGGACGGCGTCCTCTCCTTCCTCCTCCCGCTCCTCCTCCCACTCCTTCGGGTCGCCGGCGCTGTTCAGCATTGTAAGGGCATATTTATCCCTTAGTGGTTTTGGTGATTGATGACAATGCCTTTGCGGACTAATCGTGTGCATTGAGCATTTCAGATATCTCATGTTTACGCAAAAGACGATTCGTTGCCCCTCGGAGTCCAGTGAAGACTGAGTTTTCCCTACGTTTCTTTTCGGTGGATTTGATTCGTAGGAAAGCCGTACTATTAAGAGGGGGTCCGTTTTGAATAGGTTTGGCTGGAATCATCACGTACACGTCTGTTCCTTTTGCACCACCTTTCCTTTGTCTCTTTGGAGCATCCTCCGTTAGCCCGTGTCTCTGCAAAATGAAGGACTCCTAGTGTTGGTTGTGCTGGGGCATGCGGTAGTACTGCTCATGCGAGCGGTAGTACCACAGATGCTCATGGTAGTACTGGCCGCGGTCGCTGTAGTACCGTAGTCCCTTGCAGTAGTACCGCTCCCAGGGCGCGGTAGTACCGTGGCCTCGGGCCAGGCACGGCTGCACGAGCGGAAGTAGGGGCGGATGTAATTTTTTACATCCGCGTCCTACGCAGTAGTACCGCTCCATGTATGCGGTAGTACCGTGTCAGAGTTTTGCACAGATCGACACTTAGCGGAAGTAGCCACAGATGTATTTTTATTCGTCCGTGCCTTCCCAGCCTAGGCAAACCCTGCCTTGCGGTAGTACCACAAGGGGGAGCGGTAGTACCGCTCCGGCGGTTCTACCGCTCTATGCTTCAACGCATCAGGGCTGGTCTAGCTCCTGCCACGCATACAGTAGTACCGCGGTGCCCGGCGGTAGTACCGTATGTCTGGTGCGGTAGTACTGCAAGTCACGGGCTGAGTAAGTGGGTAACGGTTGGATTTGTCCTTTCATTATATAAGGGGAGTCTTCTTCTCCGAGTTGATCACATCTTCCATCCCTAAGCTCCATTGTTGCTCTAAGCTCCATTTTCGCTCGATCTCTCTCCGTAGCCAATCAAACTTGTTGATTCTCTAGGGATTGGTTGAGAAGGCCTCGATCTACACTTCCACCAAGAGAAATTTGATTCCCCCCACTAATCCCTTGCGGATATTGTTACTCTTGGGTGTTTGAGCACCCTGTAGGGTAACGCAGCAGAAAACAAAAAAGATTCTGACCTACGCACCAGCCCAGGACCACTATGGAGACTGCATACATGGTTTGATCTTTTTCGTTACCGACTCGTAGCGCAGCGGAAGTAGAGTTGATGACGATCGGCGGTGCAGATCCCCGCAGCTAGGATTTATAACCTCCCAACCGCAAGGATGTATACCCTCATCTACCCCTCGGGCAGCCCTCCGGGAGGTGGTCAGACAGTCCCCCGGACGGTGTCGTGGACAGCCCTTTGGGAAGACGTTCGAAACTCGGACGGTCACTCGGACAGCCCTTCGGGAGGACCTTTGAAACTCGGACGGTCACACGGACAGCCCTTTGGGAGGCACTCTCGAACTAAGACCGAAACTACGATCTCTCTACAGAGTTGCACACATACGGTGTCATCTATCCGGCAGGGCTTCGCCATCCAGAACTAGTTCCCACCGAAACCCAGACAACCTTTCGGCTCTACGAAACTATTTCGCGGGGAGAGAGAGAGAAGCCAGATCATTGCAATGACACTTGTATGTGATAAAGAGTGAGTGTGGAGAGTGCCTCTCCACCTCTATTTATAGGAAAACCCAAGGGGTAGGGGACACATGAAAACCCAAAATGCCCACACTTTATGTCACACATAAAGGGCATAAAGGGATGACAAGTGGAGCCCCATGGAGGAGCTGCACCCTCCAATGTCCCACCTTCATGGGGCCCCCCCAAAGGGGGTTCCTTGATCCCCAAGTCCTTCTAGAAGCCTTTTGGGAAAAGCCCCAAAAGGTGGCTTTCCATAAATATCCCAAAAAGCACTTTCACTATTCACAACGATATTTTTCAGCGTCGATTCGAACTGAAAATATTTATGTGGGCTTAGAACATTTCTAGTACCCACTAAAATAATTTTCAACGCGTTCCGAAACAATTCCGGATTAGTGATTTTCATCTGCGAAAAGCATCTGAAGTGGTTCCGGCGGCTCCGGAGCAATTCCAGCTTTTATCCCGGAAAATTCCAGAAAGTTTCCAGAATGACTCTGGCACCCTCCAAGAATTATCAGGCATGTGCTGAAACCAATTTGACTTAATAGTATATCCCGAAACAACTTTTCGGTTTCACCGAAACTCATCCGATGACCTCTCTCTGCGGAACTTTTCCGCTGTTCGAAACTTTTCGGTGTCCAAAACTTTTTCGGTGATTTTCTCTCAGACTCCGTGTCTAGTATTCAGCAGATAGATGGCCCTTAAGCGTGTGACCCTATAGGTTCGGTGTAGTATAGACATGACCCGGAACCCCTTCCGATCAATGATCAACATCGGAGCCGTGGACACCCATATTGACCCCTATACCCACACGAATAAATATTCGAGTGAACCTCCAGTTGCAGTGAGCTATTCCTGTTGCTTCGCGATATGTCACAAACACCCGAGGTGAGATTTATTGCATCCCCATGGACGAACAATTTTTCCACCATGCAATTTACCTCGTTACCGGTTTTGTTCTCTTTTCTCGTTTCCGTGTTCCGGCATCCCAGTGATCAAATCACAAGGTGTCTGGCCAGACGATTATGGATACCGTAACACCGAGAGGGCCCGAGAATATCTCTCCATCGTCGGAGGAGCAAATCCCAATCTTGAGCTATCAAGTTACTTGACATACTTTTCCATGAACCCGTAAGCCGCCGTAATAGCCACCCATTTACGGATGACGTTTAACAAACCCCAAAGTTCATGAAGCAAGCATGAAGAAACTCGATACTCTCATGGTCTAAGGAATCATGCAAACGTTAACCATCTCTGTGTTATGTACCATTAAACTTGTGACGAATGTATCTCATAGCATAACATCAATTCGGGTCGATTCAACACAAATGTTCTTCTAACATTGTGCCCTCAAAGTTGCTGGCATAGACATGCCCATGATTGGGAAAACATAATCATCATGCAATACTTGAGCTAGTCTTAGAGGCATGACTAGGAATACATTTTATCGTTTATTATTCCACACGTGCACATGGGTTTTCCCCAGAGCCTTTATGGATATACGGGCTCGGGAACCACAACAGTTATAGCATGGAACATAAACATAATCATGAACTTGGAGATAAATAATATCATTTATTATTGCCTCTAGGGCATATCTCCTACAGACTCCCACTTGCACTAGAGTCAATAATCTAGTTAATGCTAATGCACTTTACACCTATGGCATACCGGTGTAAAAAATGCTTCGCATGTGGTATAGCCTGATGTCCATCGGATCTTACAATTTCAGCTCCGTGTGTATCTCTGCATATCCTCGCGTTTTCACGCTTTCACAAAATTCATATTTTGTGCGGACTTGGCTTTGTATATATGTGAATCATTGGTCGAAACCTGATTCCTCTGACTGAGTTATGGAGCAACTATCTGCAATAGTGTCCCATTGACCAAAGCCTTCTTGGAACCATACTAAGTTCATGAATGAACTATATGATTCAACATCTTTGTCTTTGTCGCTTCTAAAGCGGCAACATACTTCGCCTCTGTTATAGAATTCGCCACAGTAACTTGTTTGGAACAATTTCCAACTAACTGCACCACCATATTGTGTGTTACACAAAACCCTCAATTTAAATCGAAAATCGCATGGAGAAATGATGAAGATTGTATCGATGTAACCTTTTACAACGAACTCTTCATGATCTCCACTTGCGAGAAAACATGTCATCAGTGCTACTTTAGTACTCAATGATCCTTTTTTCACTGTTGTCCCATGATCAGTACTTTTGATCACTTTGGTATCTATACTCGCAACAGCTTGGGAGTATTGGACATATCTGGTTGTTTTACATACCATGGAATACATGATTAATCCAAACACAGGAGTGTGTGGAATCTCCATCATGTATTTTGCTCATCAGTGTTTTGGGACACTGATTCTTGCAAAAACTCTTTCCATGTGACTTCGGCAAGAATCACTCCTTGTCGTTCTTAGTGCTAAACGGTTTTAGCATCTTGTCAATATGTATTTTGCTCAGCCCTATTAGGTAAATCTATCTCCATAGATCATTATGCCTAATATCAAGGCTATTTAGCCCAAGCACTTCATCGAAAAACTATTTTCAAATGAAGTCCTAATTCGTGTCAAGAAATTTATTTCCAATTAACAATGTGTCAAGCACACAAGGTTTTCAGAAATATTATTATGCTCCCACTTACTTTCTTGAAACCACAAGCATCTTCGTTACCCATTGATGAAGTCAAACCCCTTTGACCATTCCATCAAAAACGAAGATTCCAACTCCATTTTGCTCTCTTCTGTCCATTGCTGGAACTCTGAAGCTAGCATACTTACTAGCATACTCTGGACTGACAAAATACTTTGGATTGTATCACATACAAGTCCTAGGTTGTATTTCCATTTCATGGAAATTCTTTTGTCATCCATGTTTCATATCTCATGTTTGAAATATGTATTAATTGCTAGTTTAACCCGAACCAAATTTAAGCATTGCTACGGTGAGACAATCTCATTGTAGTCAACTCCTTGAACTTGTTATTGCAACAAGTCGAGCTTAATGGATAAAACATTTTTATCCGTATCACTTTTTAGTCCCATTACAATCCGTTAGACTCCAAGTCTTTCGGAGGGTTTATCAAGATTTAAATCTTGAATCATTTATGGAAACTATCTCGGATTATATTGGCATTTAGCCAATTCCGGAGTCAGGGCCCATCAACGCTTCCTTGTGTATCATAGGTATACTGTTGTCTAACAACAATATCTCGTTTGCGCACCTGAGAGGTTTGCACGAGCTTTGCCTACGTTGTTCAGCTGCAAGTTCGGCCGAAGTCCATACATCTCATGTAGAGGCTTCCGTATCAGTCGCAGTAGGAAACTCTGGAATCACTTCCAAGGTTCCTTTCCTTTGACCTGATGACGATGATACTTGTTATCTCGTCGAGTTGCACTGTCCTTCCACTTACCCTTTTGCAAGAACTATTCTCTTTAAAAGCATACCGTTTTGTGGCAAAAATACTTTGCCTCGGTATAGTGGTGGGGGAATACCCAATGACTTGGGATAACTTACAAAGTAACACTTATCTGATTTGGAATAGGTTTGTAACCTTTTACACAACCCCCATATTCCAAATGTTAAGAAAAGATATAACATGGTTGGCCGTACCATACCATGCCATCATTTCAACAGACCTGATGGAGCTCTTTTCAGTGTAAAAGCCGCAGTCTCTAAAGCATTACTCTTTAAAAGTGATAATGGCAAATTTACTTATGTCATCTTTGATCTTACCATGTCATAAATGGTTTGATTACATCTTCACAAACATTCCACTCATAGTGGTGTTCCGGTAGGTGTAAGTTTATGAAACTCTTTTCACAACTCATCAGACATTCGCTAAACTTGTAACTCAGATATTCCTTTCTGCAATCAAATTGTAGAAACATAATTTCCCTGTTACAATAATTTCTAGTTCATTTTTGAAAATCTTTCGAATGATTTCAAAAGATCCAGACTTATGTCTTATTAAGCAAATATCCATATATCTACTTGATTCATTTCTGAAGATAGATTAATCCACTACTTGCAACAACATTTATTGAACTACACACATCAAAATGTATGATCACCAATAAGTTTGTTGCTCGTTCCTTATGGCCTGTGAACAATATTTCAGTCACTTCACTTTTCAGAGGAAAGTTGCAAGTGTCAGATTGTAACATCCCAAATTTTCAATTTGGAATGTTATACATTAGATCATCATTGCAAGCATATTTTATTGCATTTTGGCAAATCCTCGAAAATCCTAAGCAACTCAAGGACCCTCGGAGAGAGTTGGGGATTTTTCCCGGTTTTCATATTTGATTTTTATCAAATAATAAAACGTGGATTTTTGGTTTTAATTATTTTTCTCTCCGAAAAATATTTCATATTAAAATAAATGAGAGGAGGAAATATGACTTCTCCAAAATAATTGAAATATTGGAGGAAAAATATTAAAATCAAATATTGGATTTTATTCGGGTTTTATTTGCAATTTTAAATGCGTTAAAAAAATTGCACGTTTTCAAAACTGCATTTTGGGCCAAGAAAAATGTTCATCTTGTTCTAATTATTTTAATTAGACGGTGAAAATTTGTTTTAGTATTTTTGGATGTTTTATTTATTTTTCTATGATTTTATTTTGATCCGGCGGAATTATTAAAAAAACGCGAGCGCGCCGACTGGGCCGAAGCCCAGCCGACGGCCCAGCGTGCCCCGCGCCCCGTCTCCCTCTCGGGCACGTAGCGCCGCCGCCGCCTGAGTCCCGCTCGAGCACGCCACCGCCCGCCGCCTTGCCCCCTCCTCCACGGCACCCCCCACCCCCTCCTTTTATACCCCCGACCCCGCCCCCTCTCCCTCACCCCGTCCCCGCCCCGATCCGAAGCCGCCGCCGCCCGAGGAGACGCCGCCGCCGGAGCCCGACGCCGCCGCCCGAGGAGCTCGCCGCCCCGACGCCGTACGCCGCCGCCCTCGTCGCCCTTCGACGCCCGCAGCCCTGCCGCCCCTCGCCGCCCTCGCCCGACCCGCCGGAGCCCCGTCCCGAGCCTCGCCGGAGGTTAGCCGGAGCCGCCGCCGTTCGCCGTCCAGTTTTTTTTCTAAAAAAAACCACCCGGTTTATTTTTTTTCGAAACCCTAGTTTTTTTATTGATCGGTTTATTTCTTTTCGGTTTATTTAATTAGTGAACGTTCACCGACCCGTTCGTTTTAACGAACGTGTTCGTCGGTTAGACGCTGTTAACAAACGTCCGTTCGTTTAACTGTTCGTCAGTTTTCTTTTTCGTCGGATTTTCCGCGATTATTCCAGATCGCGATTTGTGATCACATTTTTGTTTTCGTTTATCTTTTCGCTCGTTTATCGGAATCAGGCGATTCAAGCGCCTAGAGTTTCGTCTCGAAATTCTCTTTCCGTTTAACCCACTCAAACAAGTTTTTGCTACTGTAAAATTTGACCTAGATCCAGATTAGTAAACGAAGCTTGTTTCTTTCGCCATTTGACTTTCGTTGCTTCGTTTGATTTGATTCTTTTTGCAAACCGGAGTTCTTAAGTTGAACTTTTTGGTTAGATCGTTATTTGAGTTTTACCTGTGCATTTGGTGAGTGCTTATTGTATGCTTGTTTGTTTGCGATAGAGTACCCGGAGTGAGCCGCTTGCTACTTCGAATCGCTAAGTTTCACGGATCATCAGCAAGGCAAGTAACACGTTGATCATACCTCTTTTACTGCCCAGTTTTATTGCATTAGACCAACCCTCAAACATTGCATGGTTAGGATCTAATTAAATTGTGGGTATTGGGATGTAGTTGAGGTAGTACCTATTGCCCTGTTTATTATCAAACCCTTGGGAGTTACTTCTACGTTTGCTTATATCGCCATGCTATGCTAGTAGACGTGGATTGGGTTTGAGAGATATTCACGACAGATGTGAGATTGTTAATTAATGGTTTACTTAAGGTGGCAACTAAAACTCAGATCTGGGTGGATTGAGGCACCTGGAGAACCCAGTGTTGCCTGTTTTTCTAAGGACCGCCACCCAGGCTCAAAGGGATCATAAGATTATTCATGCTAGAAACTTCCGTGTGCAGCCACAAGCTATTATGGGCTCTAGCATAGTTGAGTAGGTTACATGATCTCTTGAAGAGGTGGGCTAGCAGATGTAGGGGAAAGTAGGTGTAACTGTCCACCCGGAGTAGAGAGTTATTGTTTCTGAAAGACTGTGTCTCGGTCATCCGTTTCTCAAACATCATGTAGTGCGAGAATCAAGCGGAGGCGATCGAGTCTTGTGGGGAAAAGTGCACAAACCTCTGCAGAGTGTACAAACTAATCATGGTTAGCCGTGTCCCCAGTTATGGACATCTTGAGTATCTAGTACTTGGATTATCATGTGAATCTCATCACCATGTTACTTTAATTAATTTTGTTGGGTTAATGATGATACTTAATTGGGATTGAGATGCTGTCAACCATCTCAATGTTTAACAACCACCATGATAGTTAAATAAAATTTATTCCTTTGCAGTAGGGAAAAATTGGCTTTACGCAAAATTGTAACCATAGAGCCTTCTACCAGCCATATATGCATGTAGTATAGCATTATCATGTTCATTACTCTCTATGTGTTACATTGCCAGCATATTCCATGTGCTGACCCGGTTTCGGGCTGCAACGTTTTATGTTGCAGACTTTTCAGACCACGAGTAAGGTGCCTTAGGTCGTGGTCTTATACTCAGTAATGCCGTTGGAGTTGATGGACTCACTTATCTTCCGAGTCTTCCGCTGCTATCGTATTAGATGGCCTTAAGCCATATTTATCATACTTATTTCTCTTTTGAGATACTCGATGTAATAAGTGTGTGATTGCTACTCTGTTATAAATCCTCCATTTGTACTGTGCGTGTCAGCATTACTGATCCAGGGATGACACTATAGCACAGAGCGCAGACTGTTTGAGGTCTGGTCGCTACACAGCTGATTCAAAATCAAACGACTTCAAAATCCATCATAATGGAATTTTTCTGTGCAGGTTTCTCCAATGTGACCAAATGTAGTGCCACATATGTGTGGTATTCTCATAGTCTTGCGACATTTAGCGTCAGTGTTATGGATGTATCATTTTACCATCAATATTCATAAATACATCCCATCTTGGATGGAAGAATGGCCCTTCATGTTATTCATAACACTGAACAACAATTGTTCTTTTATGAACAACCATTTTACAATAAACATTGTGCAATGGGCTAGAGTGTATGAAACTCTAAAATGAATTATGAAGGTAAACACAGAGGTAATATATTAATATCATTATTCATAACATACATCTCATTCATAATGAAAGTATGGCCCTTATGTTTATTCATAATACTGAACATCAAAAGTTCTCTTATGAACAACATTTTTGCAAGATACCTTACACAAAGGGCAGAGTGTGTAAAACTCTATAATGAATTATGAAAATAAATACATAGGGAATACACCGATGGAAGGTATAGTAACTTTTACTATGATCCCATCGCATATCAAAACCTCATTCCTGGCTAGTCTTTCAAGCGGTAGTACTTCTTGCATGGATTCGCACCAGAATGCAATCGAGCGGGTATCTTTGTGATCAACTCACAATACCCAAGAATTAGTGATTAACAAGTTTAATCATAATTCCCAAGAACTATTTCTTCTGACCAGCCTTCTATACATCAATAACTCGTATGACATTCATACATATGAGCCGGATATTCCAGTCTTCGCTCCTTTTGCCTTTATAGTTCTAACAGTCTAACTTTTAGTATTTCTCCTACTCGCAAAAGAAGCACCCAACTTAAGAGTGGCGTTAGCCCCGTACTTCCTAGGCGTGTCAGTCATACTAACACCCTTTGGACACTTCCTTTCTCCTTAAGTTGTTGTTTTATTCACCTTTCATCATATGACAGGCGTTCTCCTCTCTCTTATCAGTCTAATGCATAGTAAACACTTTACTAATAATTTGCAAACAAACATTGCTTTGGATATTTCATATCTTTCAGCCTTTGTTTGTATCTGAAAATTAATTTTTAGTTCCATGAATATCACATAACTATCCCAAACTTTCAAAGTTCGAGTTTCATGGAAGCAAACATATTGCACTTGAACACAACGGAATTCTAGCTTTTGGATCGAAGGACGAGAGTCTCATCATCCATAGCATTTAGCGGGAGTATACGGAAAGCATGCGATAGGACAAAATCCTTCTGGGCACTCTTGAGGACAATCCTCACATTACATTACCAATCGTAAATTTTTAACCAGATATTTAACAGCTAGGCAATTCATAATAGCATGATATGGTATAGCCCTTTCTGACGGAGAAGTATTTCATTTCTTCGTCTTCGGCATTTGCGTCGGTGTTCACCTTCGCAAAGATTGCCACCACCTTGTCGATGCACCAGATAATATTGCTATCTCTATAGCTAATAAAATAAGTGCATTACTTAAGGTTGACACACAGGTCATTAGAGTGACAATCATATGGCTCCAGCCATCATGTCGAATCATGACACGCGGGTCATGTTAATCAATTTACATCATATAGTCATTTCATACATAATCAAATTATTATGAGCACTGCTATACCACATCACAGGCACATGCAAACCCTCCTGCAAAACCAAGTTAGACGCCTCTAATCGGTTCATGCAAAGACTTGTTTTTCGTGGCTTCTAAGGTTTCGAAACAAACCGAAGCTACCAATGTTCATCATCAAGTATGATAATTCAAGTCGCTAGATTAACTTTGCGGGGTGTATGAAGCACGCGATAATAAAATCTCGAACCCCATACTAAACTTCGTCATACGCATGACCCCCATGCAGATCATATCTGCATTGCCCTTTCGTCTGCGAAACATCCGTCTTTCTTTAACTATGGTGGAACCCAAAGAACTGTTAGCACTTCGTTGATCTGTCAATCAGCATACTCAAGAGCAGCATGAAAGGATCGCGGATTGCCAGAACTTTGTAAGATTCCACCATGCCGTCAAGATCAGCATTATGCAAATTCAAGGGAAGCAACAGGAACATCAGGTAATAGATTTCATCTGCTACCCGCACAAATAATTTTCAGTAATAGAACTCATCTACTACCTAATTATATTGTGCAACACCCATACATCTCTATGTATTATAGATCGCAACCTGCATCTACGCATAGCACGGCTCATGATGCCACTGTAGGGTAACGCAGCAGAAAACAAAAAAATTACGACCTATGCACCAGCCCAGGACCACTATGGAGACTGCATACATGGTTTGATCTTTCTCGTTACCGACTCGTAGCGCAGCGGAAGTAGAGTCGATGAGGAACGGCGGTGCTGATCCCCGCTCCTAGGATTTACAACCTCCCAACCGCGAGGATGTATACCCTCATCTACCCCTCGGACAGCCCTCAGGGAGGTGGTCGGACAGTCCCCCGGATGGTGTCGCGGACAGCCCTTCGGGAGGACCTTCGAAACTCGGACGGTCACTCGGAGAACCCTTCGGGAGGACCTTTGAAACTCGGACGGTCACACGGACAGCCCTTCGGGAGGCACTCTCGAACTAAGACCGAAACTACGATCTCTCTACAGAGTTGCACACATACGGTGTCATCTATCCGGCAGGGCTTCGCCGTCCAGAACTAGTTCCCATCGGAACCCAGACAGCCTTTCGGCTCTACGAAACTATTTCGCGGGGAGGGAGAGAGAAGCCAGATCATTGCAATGGCACTTGTATGTGAGAAAGAGTGAGTGTGGAGAGTGCATCTCCACCTCTATTTATAGGAAAACCCAAGGGGTAGGGGACACATGAAAACCCAAAATGCCCACACTTTATGTCACACATAAAGGGCATAAAGGGCATAAAGGGATGACAAGTGGAGCCCCATGGAGGAGCTGCACCCTCCAACGTCCCACCTTCATGGGGCCCCCCAAAAGGGGTTCCTTGATCCCCAAGTCCTTCTAGAAGCCTTTTGGGAAAAGCCCCAAAAGGTGGCTTTCCATAAATATCCCAATAAGCACTTTCACTATTCACGCTGACATTTTTTAGCGTCGATTCGAACTGAAAATATTTATGTGGGCTTAGAACATTTCCAGTACCCACTAAAATAATTTTCAACGCGTTCCGAAACAATTCCGGATTAGTGATTCTCATCTGCGAAAAGCATCTGAAGTGGTTCCGGCAGCTCCGGAGCAATTCCAGCTTTTATCCCGGAAAATTCCAGAAAGTTTCCAGAATGACTCTGGCACCCTCCAAGAATTATCTGGCATGTGCCAAAACCAATTTGACTTAATAGTATATCCCGAAACAAATTTTTGGTTTCACCGAAACTCATTCGATGACCTCTCTCTGCGGAACTTTTCCGCTGTCCGAAACTTTTTTGGTGATTTTCTCTCAGACTCGTTGTCTAGTATTCAGCAGATAGATGACCCTTAAGCGTGTGACCCTATAGGTTCGGTGTAGTATAGACATGACCCGGAACCCCTTCCTATCAATGATCAACATCGGAGCCGTGGACACCCATATTGACCCCTATACCCACACGAATAAATATTCGAGTGAACCTCTAGTTGCAGTGAGCTATTCCTGTTGCTTCGCGATATGTCACAAACACCCGAGGTGAGATGTATTGCATCCCCATGGACGAACAATTTGTCCACTGATAAGTCTCCGTCGTATCTATAATTTTTTATTGTTCCATGCCAATATTATTCAACTTTCATATACTTTGACAACTTTTTATATTATTTTTGGGACTAACATATTGATCCAGTACCCAGTGCCAGTTCGTGTCTGTTGCATCTTTATGTTTCGCAGAAACCCCATATCAAACGGAGTCCAAACGGGATAAAAACGGATGGAGAATTATTTTGGAATATTTGTGATTTTTGGGAAATAAATCAACGCGAGACGGTGCCTGAGGTGGCCACGAGACAGGGGCCCACGCCCAGTCCAGGTGGGCGCGCCCCCCACCCTCCTGGGCCACTCGTAAGGCGGTTGATGCCCTTCTTTGGCCGCAAGAAAGCTAATTTTTGGAAAAAGATCTGGGCGAAGGTTTCAATCCAATTGGAGTTACGGATCTCCGGATATAAAAGAAATGGTGCCAGGGCAGAATCGCAGAACGTGGAAACAGAGAGAGACAGAGAGACAGATCCAATCTCGGAGGGGCTCTCACCCCTCCCACGCCATGGGAGCCAAGGACCAAAGGGGAAACCCTTCTCCCATCTTGGGAGGAGGTCAAGGAAGAAGAAGAAGAAGGGGGGCTCTCTCCCCCTTGCTTCCGGTGGCGCCGGAACGCCGCCGGGGGCCATCATCATCACCGCGATCTGCACCAACACCTCCGCCATCTTCACCAACATATCCATCACCTTCCCCCATCTATATTCAGCGGTCCACTCTCCCGCAACCCGATGTACCCTCTACTTGAACATGGTGCTTTATGCTTCATATTATTATCCAATGATGTGTTGCCATCCTATGATGTCTGAGTAGATTTGCGTTGTCCTACCGGTAATTGATGAATTGCTATGATTGGTTTGAATTGCATGTTTTATTATTGGTGCTGTCCTATTGTGCCCTCTGTGTCCCGCAAGCGTGAGGGATTCCCGCTGTAGGGTTTGCAATATGTTCATGATTTGCTTATGGTGGGTGCCGTGAGTGACAGAAGCACAGACCCGAGTATGTAGGTTGTTTGCGTATGGGATAAAGGGGACTTGATATTTTAATGCTATGGTTGGGTTTTACCTTAATGAATCTTTAGTAGTTGCGGATGCTTGCTAGAGTTCCAATCATAAGTGCGTATGATCCAAGAAGAGAAAGTATGTTAGCTTATGCCTCTCCCTCAAATATAATTGCAATAGTGATTACCGGTCTAGTAACGTAGTCAATTGCTTAGGGACAATTTCACAACTCCTACCACCACTTTTCCATACTCGCTATATTTACTTTATTGCTTCTTTATCTAAACAGCCCCTAGCTTTTATTTACGCGTTCTTTATTATCTTGCAACCCTATCCAACAACACCTACAAAGTACTTCTAGTTTCATACTTGTTCTAGGTAAAGCGAACGTCAAGCGTGCGTAGAGTCGTATCAGTGGCAGATAGGACTTGAGAGAGTATTTGTTCTACCTTTAGCTCCTCATTGGGTTCGACACTCTTACTTGTCGAAAGAGGCTACAACTATCCTGTATACTTGCGGGTCATCAAGACATTTTTCTGGCGCTGTTGTGGGGGAGCAATAGCGTGGGGTGTATATTCTCGTGTGTGCTTGTTTGCTTTATCACTAAGTAATTTTTATTTGCTGTTCTTAGTTGTTCTTAATCTTTAGTTATGGATATGGAACACGAAATACCAAAAAATAATAGGTGTCTATGGAAGAAGAAATTGATGAAACTGTGAGCTCATTGGATGAAAAAGATGATGAGGAGAGCGAAGAACAAAAGGAGGAAGAGCGGATTGATCACCCGTGCCCACCTTCTAATGAGAGTAACTCTTCAACTCATACATTGTTTAATTCCCCTTCATGCTTACCGAAGGATGCTTGCTATGATCCCATTGATTCTCTTGAAATACCCCTTTTTGATGATGCTTGCTATTCTTGTGGCCAAGATGCCAATATGAATTATGCTTATGGAGATGAACTTGCTATAGTTCCTTATGTTAAACATGAAATTGTTGCTATTGCATCCACACATGATAGTCCTATTATCTTTTTGAATTCTCCAAACTACACTATATCGGAGAAGTTTGCGCTTATTAAGGATTATATCGATGGGTTGCCTTGTACCGTTGCACAAGATGATTTTGATAGACATAATATGCATGTGCTTGCTGCTCCTACTTGCAATTATTATGAGAGAGGAACTATATCTCCACCTCTCTATGTTTCCAATATGATAAAATTGCAAGAAACTGCTTATACTATGCATTGGCCTTTACTTGGTGTGCATGAATTGTTCTTTTATGACATGCCGATGCATAGGAAGAGAGTTAGACTTCGTTGTTGCATGATATATGTTACTTTGTGCTCACTACTAAATTACAAATCATTGTTAATTAAAATTGGCTTTGATATACCTTGGCATCCGGGTGGATCCATTACTTGAGCACTATATGCCTAGCTTACTGGCTTTAAAGAAAAGCGCTGCCAGGGTGACAACCCGGAAGTTTTAGAGAGTCATTTATTTATTTTGAGTGCTTTTATATAGTTTAAAAACAAAAAAATAAAGAGGGGAACCGAAAACTTTTCAAAAAGGAAAGTGAAAGTGAGGAAGACAAGCATTGTTGAAGTGGTAGAGCTCCTTGAACTTTGTTCATGCTCACGGAAACTTTGTGAACCTTAATTACAGAAACTTTTCATCAAAAATAATTATCCCCTTGTACAATTCCATTGTATTATAAAAATAATGTGCCAAGGTTTGCCTTTAGGATGTTTACAATGCTTGTTGGTTTGTACGGTGAAGGACAGAAACTTTGGCTGTAGTGCGCGATTTTACATGTTTTGCTGGAACGTCAAATGGTTCTGATTCTTTTTGAAATGTCTTGCGGTACAAATTTTTTATTGTTCCTAATTTTGGTAGAATTTTTGGGGTACCAGAAGTATGGTGATTGTTCAGATTTCTACAGACTGTTCTTTTTTGACAGATTCTGTTTTTGATGCATAGTTTACTTGTTTTGATGAAACTATCAATTTATATCAGTGGATTAAGCCATGGAAAAGCTATATTACAGTAGACACAATGAAAAAACAAAATATGAATTGATTTTCAACAGTACTTAGAGTAGTGATTTGTTTTATAATACTAACGGATCTTACCGAGTTTTCTGTTGAAGTTTTGTGTGGATGAAGTGTTTGATCGAGGACGTCTCGATATGAGGAAAAGGAATAGAGGCAAGAGCTCAAGCCTGGGGATGCCCGAGGCACCCCAAGTAAATATTCAAGGAGACTCAAGCGTCTAAGCTTGGGGATGCCCCAGAAGGCATCCCCTCTTTCTTCAACAAGTATCGGTATGTTTTCGGATTCGTTTTGTTCATGCGATATGTGCAAGTCTTGGAGCGTCTTTTGCATTTAGTTTTTACTTTTCTTTTATGCACCATGCTGGTATGAGATAGTCCTTGGTTGATTTATAGAATGCTCATTGCACTTCACTTAAATCTTTTGAGTATGGCTTTATAGAATGCTTCATGTGCTTCACTTATATCATTTGAAGTTTGGATTGCCTGTTTCTCTTCACATAGAAAACCGCCACTTGTAGAATGCTCTTTTGCTTCACTTATATTTGTTAGAGCGTGGGCATATCTTTTGTAGAAAGAATTAAACTCTCTTGCTTCACTTATATCTATTTAGAGAGATGACAGGAATTGGTCATTCACATGGTTAGTCATAAAATCCTACATAAAACTTGTAGATCACTGAATATGATATGTTTGATTCCTTGCAATAGTTTTGCGATATAAAGATGGTGATATTAGAGTCATGCTAGTGGGTAGTTGTGGATTGTAGAAATACTTGTGTTGGAGTTTGTGATTCCCGTAGCATGCATGTATGGTGAACCGTTATGTAACGAAGTCGAAGCATGAGGTAATTATTGATTGTCTTCCTTATGAGTGGCGGTCGGGGACGAGCGATGGTCTTTTCCTACCAATCTATCACCCTAGGAGCATGTGTAGTAGTACTTTGCTTCGAGGGCTAATAAACTTTTGCAACAAGTATATGAGTTCTTTATGACAAATGCGAGTCCATGGATTATACACACTCTCACCCTTCCATCATTGCTAGCCTCTTCAGCACCGTGCACTGCCCTTTCTCACCTCGAGAGTTGGTGCAAAATTCGCCGGTGCATCCAAACCCCATGATACGATACGCTCTATCACACATAAGCCTCCTTATATCTTCCTCAAAACAGCCACCATACCTACCTATCATGGCATTTCCATAGCCATTCCGAGTTATATTGCCATGCAACTTTCATCATCATCATATACATGACTTGAGCATTTATTGTCATATTGCTTTGCATGATCGTAAGATAGCTAGCATGATGTTTTCATGGCTTGTCCGTTTTTTTATGTCATTTCTACGCTAGATCATTGCACATCCCGGTACACCGCCGGAGGCATTCATATAGAGTCATATCTTTTTTCTAGTATCGAGTTGTAATATTGAGTTGTAAGTAAATAGAAGTGTGATGATCATCATTAATAGAGCATTGTCCCAAAAAAAGAAAAAAAAAGAGGCCAACGAAGCCTAAATAAAAAATGGGGCCAAAGAAGCCCGCAAAAATATATAAAAAGGGACAATGCTACTATCCTCTTTTTCCACACTTGTGCTTCAAAGTAGCACCATGTTCTTCATATAGAGAGTCTCCTATGTTGTCACTTTTATATACTAGTGGGAATTTTTCATTATAGAACTTGGCTTGTATATTCCAACGATGGGCTTCCTCAAAATGCCCTATGTCTTCGTGAGCAAGCAAGTTGGATGCACACCCACTTAGTTTGTTTTGTTGAGCTTTCATACACTTATAGCTCTAGTGCATCTGTTGCATGGCAATCCCTACTCCTCGCATTGACATCAATTGATGGGCATCTCCATAGCCTGTTGATCAGCCGCGTCGATGTGAGACTTTCTCTTTTTTGTCCTCTCCACATAACCCCGATCATCATATTCTATTCCACCTATAGTGCTATGTCCATGGCTTGCGCTCATGTATTGCGCGAGGGTTGAAAAAGCTGAAGCGCGTTAAAAAGTATGAACCAATTGCTTGGCTTGTCATCGGGGTTGTGCATGATGTGAATATTTTGTGTGGTGAAGATGGAGCATAGCCAGACTATATGATTTTGTAGGGATAACTTTCTTTGGCCATGTTATTTTGAAAAGACATGATTGCTTTATTAGTAGGCTTGAAGTATTATCGTTTTTATGTCAAATGATAGACTATTGCTTTGAATCACTCGTGTCTTAATATTCATGCCATGATTAGATATATGATCAAGATTATGCTAGGTAGCATTCCACATCAAAAATTATCTTTTTTATCATTTAACTACTCGAGGACGAGCAGGAAATTAAGCTTGGGGATGCTGATACGTCTCCGTCGTATCTATAATTTTTTATTGTTCCATGCCAATATTATTCAACTTTCATATACTTTTGGCAACTTTTTATATTATGTTTGGGACTAACATATTGATCCAGTGCTAGTTCCTGTCTGTTGCATGTTTTATGCTTCGCAGAAACCCCATATCAAACGGAGTCCAAACGGGATAAAAACGGATGGAGAATTATTTTGGAATATTTGTGATTTTTGGGAACTAAAATCAACGCGAGATGGTGCCCGAGGTGGCCACGAGACAGGGGCCCACGCCCACTCCAGGTGGGCGCGCCCCCCACCCTCCTGGGCCACTCGTAAGGCGGTTGATGCCCTTCTTTGGCCGCAAGAAAGCTAATTTTTGGAAAAAGATCTGGGCGAAGGTTTCAATCCAATCGGAGTTACGGATCTCCGGATATAAAAGAAACGGTGCCTGGGCAGAATCGCAGAACGCGGAAACAGAGAGAGACAGAGAGACAGATCCAATCTCGGAGGGGCTCTCGCCCCTCCCACGCCATGGGAGCCAAGGACCAGAGGGGAAACCCTTCTCCCATCTAGGGAGGAGGTCAAGGAAGAAGAAGAAGAAGGGGGGCTCTCTCCCCCTTGCTTCCGGTGGCGCCGGAACACCGCCGGGGGCCATCTTCGTCACCGCGATCTACACCATCACCTCCGCCATCTTCACGAACATCTCCATCACCTTCCCCCATCTATATTCAGCGGACCACTCTCCCGCAACCCGCTGTACCCTCTACTTGAACATGGTGCTTTATGCTTCATATTATTATCCAATGATGTGTTGCCATCCTATGATGTCTGAGTAGATTTTCGTTGTCCTACCGGTAATTGATGAATTGCTATGGTTGGTTTGAATTGCATGTTTTATTATTTGTGTTTTCCTATTGTGCCCTCCGTGTTGCGCAAGCGTGAGGGATTCCCGCTGTAGGGTTTGCAATATGTTCATGATTTGCTTATGGTGGGTGCCGTGAGTGACAGAAGCACAGACCCGAGTAAGTAGGTTGTTTGCGTATGGGATAAAGGGGACTTGATACTTTAATGCTATGGTTGGGTTTTACCTTAATGAATCTTTAGTAGTTGCGGATGCTTGCTAGAGTTCCAATCATAAGTGCATATGATCCAAGAAGAGAAAGTATGTTAGCTTATGCCTCTCCCTCAAATATAATTGCAATAGTGATTACCGGTCTAGTAACGTAGTCAATTGCTTAGGGACAATTTCACAACTCCCACCACCACTTTTCCATACTCGCTATATTTACTTTATTGCTTCTTTATCTAAACAGCCCCTAGCTTTTATTTACGCGTTCTTTATTATCTTGCAACCCTATCCAACAACACCTACAAAGTACTTCTAGTTTCATACTTGTTCTAGGTAAAGCGAACGTCAAGCCTGCGTAGAGTCGTATCAGTGGCAGATAGTACTTGAGAGAGTATTTGTTCTACCTTTAGCTCCTCATTGGGTTCGACACTCTTACTTGTCGAAAGAGGCTACAACTATCCTGTATACTTGCGGGTCATCAAGACATTTTTCTGGCGCTGTTGTGGGGGAGCAATAGCGTGGGGTGTATATTCTCGTGTGTGCTTGTTTGCTTTATCACTAAGTAATTTTTATTTGCTGTTCTTAGTTGTTCTTTATCTTTAGTTATGGATATGGAACGAAATACCAAAAAATAATAGGTGTACTTGCTACTCATGGAGATGGGGAACCTCCTAAAACCCTCGATGCTCGTTATGTTCAAGATATTATGTACTACTTTGATAATCCTGAGAAAACCCCATTCAATTATGTTATGGGAGACACGTTGGATCAACGTGAATACTTTAGGGATTATCGATCGACTCAAAAAGGGAAACTATTATGGGATCAAATTAATATGTTATATTGGTATGCTCGGGATCTATGCTTCAGATATGATTATACTTGTTGCTCTAGGATGAAGGCTCCACACCTCCCTTTTCATGCGAATTTAATGATAATAAAACCTTGGCTTCTTATACTAATGGTATATATGATTACTATGATGTGGAACAAATAGAAGAATTTGTTGCTTTCAAGGGTGCTTATGAAATTGAATCTTTGTTTGAAAAGTATGAAGCTTTTGATGATGATGGTGTTTATAGGCCTGAAAATTATGCTATATTGAAATATTGCTATGAGAATTATGAATATAACTCCAATATTGATGCGTTTATTGAGAAAGTCTCCGCTGTCCAAGAAGAGACTAATATTTTGCAGGAGTCTATGGAAGAAGAAATTGATGAAACTGTGAGCTCATTGGATGAAAAAGATGATGAGGAGAGCGAAGAACAAAAGGAGGAAGAGCGGATTGATCACCCGTGCCCACCTTCTAATGAGAGTAACTCTTCAACTCATACATTGTTTAATTCCCCTTCATGCTTACCGAAGGATGATTGCTATGATGATTGCTATGATCCCGTTGATTCTCTTGAAATACCCCTTTTTGATGATGCTTGCTATTCTTGTGGCCAAGATGCCAATATGAATTATGCTTATGGAGATGAACTTGCTATAGTTCCTTATGTTAAACATGAAATTGTTGCTATTGCATCCACACATGATAGTCCTATTATCTTTTTGAATTCTCCAAACTACACTATATCAGAGAAGTTTGCGCTTATTAAGGATTATATCGATGGGTTGCCTTGTACCGTTGCACATGATGATTTTGATAGACATAATATGCATGTGCTTTCTGCTCCTACTTGCAATTATTATGAGAGAGGAACTATATCTCCACCTCTCTATGTTTCCAATATGATAAAATTGCAAGAAACTGCTTATACTATGCATTGGCCTTTACTTGGTGTGCATGAATTGTTCTTTTATGACATGCCGATGCATAGGAAGAGAGTTAGACTTTGTTGTTGCATGATATATGTTACTTTGTGCTCACTACTAAATTACAAATCATTGTTAATTAAAATTGGCTTTGATATACCTTGGGATCCGGGTGGATCCATTACTTGAGCACTATACGCTAGCTTACTGGCTTTAAAGAAAAGCGCTGCCAGGGTGACAACCCGGAAGTTTTAGAGAGTCATTTATTTCTTTTGAGTGCTTTTATATAGTTTAAAAACAAAAAAAATAAAGAGGGGAACCGAAAACTTTTCAAAAAGGAAAGTGAAAGTGAGGAAGACAAGCATTGTTGAAGTGGGAGAGCTCCTTGAACTTTGTTCATGCTCACGGAAACTTTGTGAACCTTATTACAGAAACTTTTCATCAAAAATAATTATCCCCTTGTACAATTCCATTGTATTATAAAAATAATGTGCCAAGGTTTGCCTTTAGGATGTTTACAATGCTTGTTGGTTTGTACGGTGCAGGACAGAAACTTTGGCTGTAGTGCGCGATTTTACATTTTTTGCTGGAACGTCAAATGGTTCTGATTCTTTTTGCAATGTCTTTCTGTACAAATGTTTTATTGTTCCTAATTTTGGTAGAATTTTTGGGGTACCAGAAGTATGGTGATTGTTCAGATTGCTACAGACTGTTCTTTTTTGACAGATTCTGTTTTTGATGCATAGTTTACTTGTTTTGATGAAACTATCAATTTATATCAGCGGATTAAGCCATGGAAAAGCTATATTACAGTAGACACAATGCAAAAACAAAATATGAATTGGTTTGCAACAGTACTTAGAGTAGTGATTTGCTTTATTATACTAACGGATCTTACCGAGTTTTCTATTGAAGTTTTGTGTGGATGAAGTGTTTGATCGAGGACGTGTCGATATGAGGAAAAGGAAGAGAGGCAAGAGCTCAAGCTTGGGGATTCCCGAGGCACCCCAAGTAAATATTCAAGGAGACTCAAGCGTCTAAGCTTGGGGATGCCCCGGAAGGCATCCCCTCTTTCTTCAACAAGTATCGGTATGTTTTCGGATTCGTTTTGTTCATGCGATATGTGCAAGTCTTGGAGCGTCTTTTGCATTTAGTTTTTACTTTTCTTTTATGCACCATGCTGGTATGAGATATTCCTTGGTTGATTTATAGAATGCTCATTGCACTTCACTTAAATCTTTTGAGTATGGCTTTATAGAATGCTTCATGTGCTTCACTTATCATTTGAAGTTTGGATTGCCTGTTTCTCTTCACATAGAAAACCGCCACTTGTAGAATGCTCTTTTGCTTCACTTATATTTGTTAGAGCGTGGGCATATCTTTTGTAGAAAGAATTAAACTCTCTTGCTTCACTTATATCTATTTAGAGAGATGACAGGAATTGGTCATTCACATGGTTAGTCATAAAATCCTACATAAAACTTGTAGATCACTGAATATGATATGTTTGATTCCTTGCAATAGTTTTGCGATATAAAGATGGTGATATTAGAGTCATGCTAGTGGGTAGTTGTGGATTGTAGAAATACTTGTGTTGGAGTTTGTGATTCCCGTAGCATGCACGTATGGTGAACCGTTATGTAACGAAGTCGGAGAATGAGGTAATTATTGATTGTCTTCCTTATGAGTGGCGTTCGGGGACTAGCGATGGTCTTTTCCTACCAATCTATCCCCCTAGGAGCATGTGTTGTAGTACTTTGCTTCGAGGGCTAATAAACTTTTGCAACAAGTATATGAGTTCTTTATGACAAATGCGAGTCCATGGATTATACACACTCTCACCCTTCCATCATTGCTAGCCTCTTCAGTACCGTGCACTGCCCTTTCTCACCTCGAGAGTTGGTGCAAAATTCGCCGGTGCATCCAAACCCCATGATACGATACGCTCTATCACACATAAGCCTCCTTATATCTTCCTCAAAACAGCCACCATACCTACCTATCATGGCATTTCCATAGCCATTCCGAGATATATTGCCATGCAACTTTCATCATCATCATATACATGACTTGAGCATTTATTGTCATATTTCTTTGCATGATCGTAAGATAGCTAGCATGATGTTTTCATGGCTTGTCCGTTTTTTGATGCCATTGCTACGCTAGATCATTGCACATCCCAGTACACCGCCGGAGGCATTCATATAGAGTCATATCTTTGTTCTAGTATCGAGTTGTAATATCGAGTTGTAAGTAAATAGAAGTGTGATGATCATCATTAATAGAGCATTGTCCCAAAAAAAGAAGAAAAAAGAGGCCAACGAAGCCTAAATAAAAAATGGGGCCAAAGAAGCCCGCAAAAATATATAAAAAGGGACAATGCTACTATCCTCTTTTTCCACACTTGTGCTTCGAAGTAGCACCATGTTCTTCATATAGAGAGTCTCCTATGTTGTCACTTTTATATACTAGTGGGAATTTTTCATTATAGTACTTGGCTTGTATATTCCAACGATGGGCTTCCTCAAAATGCCCTATGTCTTCGTGAGCAAGCAAGTTGGATGCACACCCACTTAGTTTGTTTTGTTGAGCTTTCATACACTTATAGCTCTAGTGCATCTGTTGCATGGCAATCCCTACTCCTCGCATTGACATCAATTGATGGGCATCTCCATAGCCTGTTGATCAGCCGCGTCGATGTGAGACTTTCTCTTTTTTGTCCTCTCCACATAACCCCGATCATCATATTCTATTCCACCTATAGTGCTATGTCCATGGCTTGCGCTCATGTATTGCGCGAGGGTTGAAAAAGCTGAAGCGCGTTAAAAAGTATGAACCAATTGCTTGGCTTGTCATCGGGGTTGTGCATGATGTGAATATTTTGTGTGGTGAAGATGGAGCATAGCCAGACTATATGATTTTGTAGGGATAACTTTCTTTGGCCATGTTATTTTGAAAAGACATGATTGCTTTATTAGTAGGCTTGAAGTATTATCGTTTTTATGTCAAATGATAGACTATTGCTTTGAATCACTCGTGTCTTAATATTCATGCCATGATTAGATATATGATCAAGATTATGCTAGGTAGCATTCCACATCAAAAATTATCTTTTTTATCATTTAACTACTCGAGGACGAGCAGGAAATTAAGCTTGGGGATGCTGATACGTCTCCGTCGTATCTATAATTTTTTATTGTTCCATGCCAATATTATTCAACTTTCATATACTTTTGGCAACTTTTTATATTATGTTTGGGACTAACATATTGATCCAGTGCTAGTTCCTGTCTGTTGCATGTTTTATGCTTCACAGAAACCCCATATCAAACGGAGTCCAAACGGGATAAAAACGGATGGAGAATTATTTTGGAATATTTGTGATTTTTGGGAACTAAAATCAACGCGAGACGGTGCCCGAGGTGGCCACGAGACAGGGGCCCACGCCCACTCCAGGTGGGCGCGCCCCCCACCCTCCTGGGCCACTCGTAAGGCGGTTGATGCCCTTCTTTGGCCGCAAGAAAGCTAATTTTTGGAAAAAGATCTGGGTGAAGGTTTCAATCCAATCGGAGTTACGGATCTCCGGATATAAAAGAAACGGTGCCTGGGCAGAATCGCAGAACGCGGAAACAGAGAGAGACAGAGAGACAGATCCAATCTCGGAGGGGCTCTCGCCCCTCCCACGCCATGGGAGCCAAGGACCAGAGGGGAAACCCTTCTCCCATCTAGGGAGGAGGTCAAGGAAGAAGAAGAAGAAGGGGGGCTCTCTCCCCCTTGCTTCCGGTGGCGCCGGAACACCGCCGGGGGCCATCTTCGTCACCGCGATCTACACCATCACCTCCGCCATCTTCACGAACATCTCCATCACCTTCCCCCATCTATATTCAGCGGACCACTCTCCCGCAACCCGCTGTACCCTCTACTTGAACATGGTGCTTTATGCTTCATATTATTATCCAATGATGTGTTGCCATCCTATGATGTCTGAGTAGATTTTCGTTGTCCTACCGGTAATTGATGAATTGCTATGGTTGGTTTGAATTGCATGTTTTATTATTTGTGTTGTCCTATTGTGCCCTCCGTGTTGCGCAAGCGTGAGGGATTCCCGCTGTAGGGTTTGCAATATGTTCATGATTTGCTTATGGTGGGTGCCGTGAGTGACAGAAGCACAGACCCGAGTAAGTAGGTTGTTTGCGTATGGGATAAAGGGGACTTGATACTTTAATGCTATGGTTGGGTTTTACCTTAATGAATCTTTAGTAGTTGCGGATGCTTGCTAGAGTTCCAATCATAAGTGCATATGATCCAAGAAGAGAAAGTATGTTAGCTTATGCCTCTCCCTCAAATATAATTGCAATAGTGATTACCGGTCTAGTAACGTAGTCAATTGCTTAGGGACAATTTCACAACTCCTACCACCACTTTTCCACACTCGCTATATTTACTTTATTGCTTCTTTATCTAAACAGCCCCTAGCTTTTATTTACGCGTTCTTTATTATCTTGCAACCCTATCCAACAACACCTACAAAGTACTTCTAGTTTCATACTTGTTCTAGGTAAAGCGAACGTCAAGCGTGCGTAGAGTCGTATCAGTGGCAGATAGGACTTGAGAGAGTATTTGTTCTACCTTTAGCTCCTTGTTGGGTTCGACACTCTTACTTATCGAAAGAGGCTAGAACTATCCGGTATACTTGCGGGTCATCATCCACCATGCAAGTTACCTCGTTACTGGTTTTGTTCTCTTTTCTCGTTTCCATGTTCTGGCATCCCAGTGATCAAATCACAAGGTGTCTGGCCAGACGATTATGGATACCGTAACACGGAGAGGGCCCGAGAATATCTCTCCATCATCGGAGGAGCAAATCCCAATATTGAGCTATCAAGTTACTTGACATACTTTTCCATGAACCTGTAAGCCGCCGTAATAGCCACCCATTTATGGATGATGTTTAACAAACCCCAAAGTTCATGAAGCAAGCATGAAGAAAATCGATACTCTCATGGTCTAAGGAATCATGCAAACGTTAACCATCTCTGTGTTATGTACCATTAAACTTTGACGAATGTATCTCATAGCATAACATCAATTCGGTCGATTCAACACAAATGTTCTTCTAACATTGTGCCCTCAAAGTTGTTGGCATAGACATGCCCATGATTGGGAAAACATAATCATCGTGCAATACTTGAGCTAGTCTTAGAGGCATGACTAGGAATACATTTTATCGTTTATTATTCCACACGTGCACATGGGTTTTCCCCAGAGCATTTATGGATATACGGGCTCGGGAACCACAACAGTTATAGCATGGAACATAAACATAATCATGAACTTGGAGATAAATAATATCATTTATTATTGCCTCTAGGGCATATCTCCTACACACCCTAGACGGTGAGGTCACCGCGGATCCATATTCCATTGTGGTGAAGCTTCGTGGTGTCGTTTGGAGCCTCCAATTAAGTTGTGGAGATTGCCCCAACCTTGTTTGTAAAGGTTCGGTCGCCGCCTCCAAGGGCACCAATAGTGGAATCACGGCATCTCGCATTGTGTGAGTGCGTGAGGAGAATACGGTGGCCCTAGTGGCTTCTTGGGGAGCATTGTGCGTCCACACCGCTCCAACGAGACGTACTTCCTCTCAAAGGGAAGGAACTTCGGTAACACATCCTCGTCTTCACCGGCTCCACTCTTGGTTATCTCGTACCTTTACTCGTGCAAGCTTACTTTGTGCTGCATTCCTTGCTTGCTTGTGTACTTGTTGTTGTTGCATCATATAGGTTGCTCACCTAGTTGCATATCTAGACAACCTACTTTGATGCAAAGTTTAAATTGGTAAAGAAAAGCTAATTGTTAGTTGCCTATTCACCCCCCCCCCTTAGTCAACTATATCGATCCTTTCAATTGGTATCAGAGCCTCATCTCTTTATTAAGGACTTTGTCGTCCGAAGATTATGGTTGACACCATAGATGGTGAGGAGGAGCACCCCGGTGTGATTCCGTCCTCGTCTACGGCCGATGGGGGAACCTCGGTCTCACGAGAGGAATTCAATGTGGCTTTGGACACATTGAAAACCTCCATGACGGCCGAGGTCAAAGGCATGCTTAAGAACTTTCTTGATGGTCTTAAATTATCCACTGCACCGTCGATCCCACTAACAAGGTGACAGATGCTAACTCCGACAAGGAGGAAGCTACTAGTGATAAAGTTCCTTTGTCTAGTGGTAAAAGTGGAAACGGCATCTATGCCCATGTTGAACCACCTCTTACTTATGGAGGACCGGTTCCCTCCACTCATTTAAATCATGCGGGTTCTCCTCCTAAGATTGTGAAAAATGAGGATTTTGACTCTTGGGTCTATCGCTTTAAACGTCATTTAAATCATGTTAACACTAATCTTTGGAGAATCATTGAGCAAGGTTTCTATCCGCATGACCCAAGCAACTTCACCCCTAGAGAAGCCGTGGATCATCAATTCAACGAGAATGCTCTCTTCATCATCCAAGATGCAATTCTATCCGAAGATATTGCACATCTCCGACCTTTCACCGTGGCCAAGGAAGCATGGCACCATGTCGTTTCCCTTTACAAGGGAAGCGCAAGCATTCAATGCTCCAACTATGAAGTGGTGCAAGATGAAGTCGATGAGTTTGCAATGAATAAAAATGAAGAACCTCGTGAGCTTTACCGGAGATTAACCACTCTCGCGGTCTCACTCCGAGATCATGGGAGCAAGGATACGGATGACAATTGGATCAAGCACAAGTTCCTCAAGGCCATGATGCCTTACCACAAGGCCATGTCCTCCGTCATCCGTCAAAGGCCGGACTTCCACACCTTGTCCTCATGTGAAGTGTTGGATGAGTTTGTGGCAATGAGGATCTTGGACAAGACCGCCGACAATGCGGTGTTGCATTCTCAAAGAGCAAAGAAGCCCAACCTTGCCTTGAAGGCCAAGGCTAGTGTGGAAGAAGATGACGAAGAGGAAGAAGAGGAGAGCAACCCCGAAGATACGAAATATGTTTATCATGAGCACACGGCTCTCGCTTCAAGGCAATTTTGGAGCAAGAAGAACACAAGGCCCAACTTCAACAAGAACAACTCAAGTGGCGCGAAGGGCAAGCAATGTGTGAGGACTTGCTATAATTGTGGCAATGTGAGCCACTTTGTTATGGAGTGCCCATATGAGAAGAGGGAAGACAATGGTGGCAAGCTCATCCAAAAAGACAAGGCCAAGTCCTTCCCCAACAAGAGCAACTTCACCAAGAAGACTCCTCCCCAAGGGGTTGGTGGCACAAGAAGAGTACAATGAGGATGATGATGAAGAAGAAGAAAGTGAGTCGGTTGCTATGGCCTCCGTTGCCATTGCGATGACTCCACGGGTATCCCTCTTCGACTCACCCAATGAGAACATCACCGCCAAGTGTCTCATGGCTAAAGCCACCAACAAGGTAACCCCCAACATCAAAACTACCATCATTACTAATCCTTCTTTGATGGATTGCATTGATGAAAGTGAGGGGTCTAATGTGGAGGAAAATAAATTTGAGTCCTTTATGAGTAAGCTCAAGGGTAAATCCAAGAAGCACTTTGTTGCTCTCTTGGAACAACTTGGTGAAGCCAATGACATGATCGAGGCTCACGAAGAAACCATCTCTAAGATGGAGGGGCATAGTCATGATTATGCTGATGAGATATCGGATCTCTCTAATGCGCTTGAGGAAGAGCGCGTTCATCGTTTGGCTCTTGAGAAATCACACAATGATGACCACGCTAAATTGAAGAAAGATCTTGATCATGCTCTTGTTGTATCTCCTGTGCAAAATTCTGAGAAGGCCAAACTTGATGTTGATCTTGCTAGACTCAAGGAGGAGTTTGATATACTCGACAAGGCTCACAAAGCCTTGAAGGGTGCTCATGCTAGCCTCGAAGAGTCTCATGATCAACTCCAAGTGAAGCTAACTAAGGAAAAAGCCACTTTTCCTCATATGGACTTAATTGATAATGCAAATGCTACTAACCCATGTTTTGAGCATGTGCATCTTGTGGAGGAGAATGCAAAGTTGAAGGAGCAACTTGAGAAAGGCCTTGTGTCTTGCATACAAGGTGAGAAGAACCTCAACGACCTTTTGAGCAATCAAAAGGAAGTTGTGGCCAAGGAGGGAATTGGGTTCGCACCCAAGTCCAAGAACAAGAAGAAGAATGACAAGGCCAAATGACCTCCTCCTCTCAAGAAAACTTTTGTGAAGGAGGGAGAGGGTGCTTTCAAGGAGAAGAAGAACAATGTGAAGGGTGGTGATGTCAAGAAGAGCAATGCCACTCCTTCCAACAAAGCCGGCGACTTTAACCCTTCTTATGTGTTGTGTTGTGCTAGTGATGGGCATGTTTATGCTAAATTTGTTGGTTCTCCTTATGAGTGCATTGAATGGTCTATTTGGGTTCCTAAGACCCTTGTTACTAACATCAAAGGACCCATTACAAAATGGGTACCTAAAACCAAGCATTGATCTCTTGTAGGTGTTTGCTTTCGGTGGGGGATCATGGTTGTTTGATAGTGGAGCCACTAATCATATGACCGGAAGCAAGGACTTGGTGGTGGACGTGCACAAGATTCCATCTATTCCCACCAATATCGAGTGGGGTGATGCCTCGTCTTCTAAGGTATTGGGACTTGGCAAGGTTGTCATTTCTCATGATCTCACGATCGAGAAAGTCATGCTTGTTGAGTCCCTTGCATACAATTTACTTTCCGTTTGTCAACTTGCACTCATGGGCTTTGCCACTTTCTTTGATATTGATACCGTGGCCCTCTTGTGGAGCCAGAATCTTAAAGTAGCCTTTGTTGGGCATGTTGAGAACGGTCTCTATGTGATTAACTTTTCGGAGCGACCCACTAAGAGCGCGACATGCCTAATGGCTAAAGTTGATGTGGGATGGCTTTGGCGTCACCGTTTAGCCCATGTGAATATGAGATCTTTGCAAAGTCTTTTCAAGGGGGACCATGTTCGTAGACTAACAAATGCTAGTTTTGCTAAAGATCGTGCTTGCAGTGCTTGTATTGAAGGGAAGCTACATGAGAAGGCTCACCCTCCCACGACTATCATCTACTCGAAGAGACCCTTAGATCTCCTTCACTTGGATCTCTTTGGACCTCCATCCTTTGATAGTCTTGGGGGTAGAAAGTATTGCTTGGTGATTGTGGATGATTATTCAAGATACACTTGGGTGTACTTCTTCAAGAGGAAGAGTGAGACCCAACAAACCGTCATTGACTTTGCAAATGAAGCTCAACGCCAACACAATGCAAAGATCTTGACGATAAGAAGTGACAACGGCTCTGAGTTCCAGAACTACACCTTGGATGAGTTTCTTAGTGATGAGGGGATCAAGCATCAATATTCCGCACCTTACACCCCTCAACAAAATGGTGTAGCGGAGAGGAAGAACCGGACATTGATGGATGCGGCAAGGACCATGATGGTGGAGTTCAAGTCTCCTTACAACTTTTGGGCTGAAGCCATCAACACCGCATGTCATGCATCCAATCGGCTCTATCTCCGCAAAGGCTTGAACAAAACTCCATATGAGATACTCACCGGTAACAAGCCCAACCTCAAGTACTTTCGGGTGTTCGGGTGTAAGTGTTTCATTCTCAAGAAAGGTGTTCGTTTGTCTAAATTTGAGGCTAGAGCTCATGAGGGCATATTTGTTGGTTATGCTACAAACTCTCATGCTTACCGTGTCCTCAATAAGTCCACGGGACTTATTGAGGAGACGTGTAACGTGGAGTTTGATGAGAATAACGGCTCCCATGTGGAGCAAAGTGGTACTTGTGATGTAGGTGGTGAAATTCCTCCCCAAGCCATAAGAAGAATGGGTGTTGGTTTTATCCTCACCATTGAGGAACCCCTTGTGGCTGAAGGAGAAGGAAAATGTTCCACTTTAGTGAAACCATCACCAACCCAAGACCCACACGCTTCCGAAGAACAAAGTGAAGGCCCACAACCTCATGAACAGGATCAAGGGCAAGATCAACCTCAAGATGGTGTTGAACCACCAAGTGATGCCCAAGATCAAGTTCTCTCCTCTGAGCAAGTTCTAGATCAAGAGCAAGCTCAAGACGACGCTCAAGATGATCAAGTTACCGCTCCTCAACTCACTCCCAAGGAGTAATTGGAGCGTCGTGCTGCCAAGATTGCATCCAAGCTCACTACCAAGGGTCATCTCATGACGAATGTGCTTGGGAGCATTCGAAAGGGGGTAAGCACTCATAGACAATTAGCAAACTATTGTGAACATCACGCGTTTGTTTCTTGTGTTGAACCCCAAAAGGTCTATGAGGCGCTCGAGGATCCGGATTGGCTTAATTCCATGCATGAAGAACTCAACGACTTCGAGCACAACAAGGTGTGGAGATTGGTGCCAAGGCCAACGGGGAATCATAATGTCATTGGAACCAAGTGGATATTCAAGAACAAGCAAGATGCCCATGGGATTATCGTTCGCAACAAGGCTCGATTGGTAGCACAAGGCTACTCCCAAGTCGAGGGTATCGACTACGGTGAAACCTCTACTCCCGTTGCTCGCCTTGAATCCATTCATTTGTTGATTTCTTATGCTTCTCATCATAACTTTAAGCTGCAACAAATGGATGTGAAGAGTGCTTTTCTTAATGGTCCTATTAATGAGTTGGTGTATGTCAAACAACCCCCCGGGTTCGAGGATCCTATTTCCCCGATCATGTGTACCAACTCGATAAGGCACTCTATGGCCTTAAACAAGCCCCACGTGCGTGGTATGACCACCTTACCGAGTTGTTGCAAGATCGTGGGTTTGAAATTGGGAAAATCAACCCCACTCTTTTTACTAAGGTCAAAGGGGAGTTGTTTGTATGCCAACTATATGTTGATGATATTATCTTTGGTTCCCCTAACAAAGCTTTCAATGAGGAATTTGCCGCTCTCATGACCTCAAAGTTCAAGATGTCCATGATGGGAGAGTTGAAGTTCTTTCTCGGGTTCGAAGTCAAGCAAAGAAGAGAAGGAACCTTCATCAACCAAGCCAAATACACTCAAGACATGCTCAAGAGATTCAAGCTAAGTGATGTCAAGCCGTCTTCCACTCCAATGCCCACCAAATGCCAACTTGACATAGATCCCAATGGTAAAGCGGTGGATCAAAAGGTATATCGGTCCATGATTGGCTCCTTGCTTTACCTTTGTGCATCTAGACCGGATATCATGTTGAGTGTGGGAATTTGTGCACGGTTTCAAGCCGCACCTAAGGAAAGCCATGATGACCCACAAGTTAGGGGATCTATCATGGTCCTTTCAATAAGTAAGAGTGTCGAACCCAACAAGGAGCAGAAGGAAATGACAAGCGGTTTTCAGTAAGGTATTCTCTGCAAGCACTGAAATTGTAGGTAACAGATAGTTTTGTGATAAGATAATTTGTAACGGGTAACAAGCAATGAAAGTAAATAAAGTGCAGCAAGGTGGCCCAATCCTTTTTGTAGCAAAGGACAAGCCTGGAAAAATTCTTATAATGAGAAAAGCGCTCCCGAGGACACATGGGAATTATCGTCAAGCTAGTTTCATCACGTTCATATGATTCGCGTTCGGTACTTTGATAATTTGATATGTGGGTGGACCGGTGCTTGGGTACTGCCCTTACTTGGACAAGCATCCCACTTATGATTAACCCCTATTGCAAGCATCCGCAACTACAAAAGAAGTACTAAGGTAAACCTAACCATAGCATGAAACTAGTGGATCCAAATTAGCCCCTTACGAAGCAACGCATAAACTAGGGTTTAAGCTTCTGTCACTCTAGCAACCCATCATCTACTTATTACTTCCCAATGCCTTCCTCTAGGCCCAAATAATGGTGAAGTGTCATGTAGTCGACGTTCACATAACACCACTAGAGGAGAGACAACATACATCTCATCAAAATATCGAACGAATACCAAATTCATATGACTACTAATAGCAAGACTTTGTTGGGAATCGTAGCATAATTTAAAATTTTCCTACGCTCACCAAGATGCATCTATGGAGTCTACTAGCAACGAGGGGAAAGGAGTGGATCTACATACCCTTGTAGATCGCGAGCGGAAGCGTTCCAATGAACGTGGATGACGGAGTCGTACTCGCCGTGATCCAAATCACCGATGACCGAGTGCCGAACGGACGGCACCTCCGCGTTCAACACACGTACGGTGCAGCGACGTCTCCTCCTTTCTTGATCCAGCAAGGGGGGAGGAGAGGTTGATGGAGATCCAACAGCACGACGGCGTGGTGGTGGATGTAGCGGCTCTCCGGCAGGGCTTCGCCGAGCTTCTGCGCGCGAGAGAGAGGTGTTGCAGGGGAGGAGGGAGGCGCCAAAGGCTGTAGTGTGCTGCCCTCCCTCCCCCCCCCTTTATATAGGCCACCAAGGGGGGTGCGCAGCCCTTGGAGATGGGATCTCCAAGGGGGGGGCGGCGGCCAAGGGGGAAGGGGTTGCCTTGCCCCCCAAGGCAAGGGGAAACTCCCCCCCCCCTAGGGTTCCCAACCCTAGGCGCATGGGGGGAGGCCCAAAGTGGCGCCCCAGCCCATTAGGGGCTGGTTCCCCTCCACTTTCAGCCCACGGGGCCCTCCGGGACAGGTGGCCCCACCCGGTGGACCCCCGGGACCCTTCCGGTGGTCCCGGTACAATACCGATAACCCCCGAAACTTTCCCGGTGGCCAAAACTGGACTTCCTATATATAATTCTTCACCTCCGGACCATTCCGGAACCTCTCGTGACATCCGGGATCTCATCCGGGACTCCGAACAACTTTCGGGTTTCCGCATACATATATCTCTACAACCCTAGCGTCACCGGACCTTAAGTGTGTAGACCCTACGGGTTCGGGAGACATGCAGACATGACCGAGACGCCTCTCCGGTCAATAACCAACAGCGGGATCTGGATACCCATGTTGGCTCCCACATGTTCCACGATGATCTCATCGGATGAACCACGGTGTCGAGGATTCAATCAATCTGTATGCAATTCCCTTTGTCAAACGGTATGTTACTTGCCCGAGATTCGATCGTCGGTATCCCAATACCTTGTTCAATCTCGTTACCGGCAAGTCTCTTTACTCGTACCGCAATGCATGATCCCGTGACTAACGCCTTAGTCACATTGAGCTCATTATGATGATGCATTACCGAGTGGGCCCAGAGATACCTCTCCGTCACACGGAGCGACAAATCCCAGTCTCGATCCGTGCCAACCCAACAGACACTTTTGGAGATACCCGTAATGCACCTTTATAGTCACCCAGTTACGTTGTGACGTTTGGCACACCCAAAGCACTCCTACGGTATCCGGGAGTTGCACGATCTCATGGTCTAAGGAAAAGATACTTGACATTGGAAAAGCTCTAGCAAACAAAACTACACGATCTTTTATGCTATGCTTAGGATTGGGTCTTGTCCATCACATCATTCTCCTAATGATGTGATCCCGTTATCAATGACATCCAATGTCCATAGTCAGGAAACCGTGACTATCTGTTGATCAACGAGCTAGTCAACTAGAGGCTTACTAGGGACAGGTTGTGGTCTATGTATTCACACATGTATCACGATTTCCGGACAATACAATTATAGCATTAATAATAGACAATTACCATGAACAAAGAAATATAATAATAACCATTTATTATTGCCTCTAGGGCATATTTCCAACGGTCTCCCACTTGCACTAGAGTCAATAATCTAGTTACATTGTGATGAATCGAACACCCATTGCGTCCTGGTGTTGATCATGTTTTGCCCTAGGGAGAGGTTTAGTCAACGGATCTGCTACATTCAGGTCCGTGTGTACTTTACAAATATCTATGTCTCCATTTTGAACACTTTCACGAATGGAGTTGAAGCGACGCTTGATATGCCTGGTCTTCCTGTGAAACCTGGGCTCCTTCGCAAGGGCAATAGCTCCAGTGTTGTCACAGAAGAGAGTCATTGGGCCCGACGCATTGGGAATCACCCCTAGGTCGGTAATGAACTCCTTCATCCAGACTGCTTCCTGTGCTGCCTCCGAGGCTGCCATGTATTCCGCTTCACATGTAGATCCTGCCATGACGCTTTGCTTGCAACTGCACCAGCTTACTGCTCCTCTATTCAAAATATACACGTATCCGGTCTGTGACTTCGAGTCATCCAGATCTGTGTCGAAGCTAGCGTCGACGTAACCCTTTACGACGAGCTCTTCGTCACCTCCATAAACGAGAAACATATCCTTAGTCCTCTTCAGGTACTTCAGGATATTCTTGACCGCTGTCCAGTGTTCCTTGCCGGGATTACTTTGGTACCTTCCTACCAAACTTACGGCAAGGTTTACATCAGGTCTGGTACACAGCATGGCATACATAATAGACCCTATGGCCGAGGCATAGGGGATGACACTCATCTCTTCTATATCTTCTGCCGTGGTCGGGCATTGAGCCGTGCTCAATTGCACACCTTGCAATACAGGCAAGAACCCCTTCTTGGACTGATCCATACTGAACTTCTTCAATATCTTGTCAAGGTATGTACTCTGTGAAAGACCAATGAGGCGTCTTGATCTATCTCTATAGATCTTGATGCCTAATATATAAGCAGCTTCTCCAAGGTCCTTCATTGAAAAACATTTATTCAAATAGGCCTTTATACTTTCCAAGAATTTTATATCATTTCCCATCAATAATATGTCATCCACATATAATATGAGAAATGCTACAGAGCTCCCACTCACTTTCTTGTAAACACAGGCTTCTCCATAAGTCTGTGTAAACCCAAACGCTTTGATCATCTCATCAAAGCGAATGTTCCAACTCCGAGATGCTTGCACCAGCCCATAGATTGAGCGCTGGAGCTTGCATACTTTGTTAGCATTCTTAGGATCGACAAAACCTTCCGGCTGCATCATATACAACTCTTCCTTAAGGAAGCCGTTAAGGAATGCCGTTTTGACGTCCATCTGCCATATCTCATAATCATAGTATGCGGCAATTGCTAACATGATTCGGACGGACTTCAGCTTCGCTACGGGTGAGAAAGTCTCATCGTAGTCAACCCCTTGAACTTGTCGATAACCCTTAGCGACAAGTCGAGCTTTGTAGATGGTCACATTACCATCTGCGTCCGTCTTCTTCTTAAAGATCCATTTGTTTTCTATGGCTCTCCGCTCATCGGGCAAGTCAGTCAAAGTCCATACTTTGTTTTCATACATGGATTCTATCTCGGATTTCATGGCTTCTAGCCATTTGTCGGAATCCGGGCCCGCCATCGCTTCTTCATAGTTCGAAGGTTCACCGTTGTCTAACAACATGATTTCAAGGACAGGGTTGCCGTACCACTCTGGTGCGGAACGTGTCCTTGTGGACCTACGAAGTTCAGTGGCAACTTGATCCGAAGCTTCATGATCATCATCATTAACTTCCTCCCCCGTCGGTGTAGGCACCACAGGAACATTTTCCCGCGCTGCGCTATTTTCCGACTCGGAAGGGGTGACTATCACCTCATCAAGTTCCACTTTCCTCCCACTCAATTCTTTCGAGAGAAACTCCTTCTCTAGAAAGGACCCGTTCTTGGCAACGAAGATCTTGCCTTCGGATCTGAGGTAGAAGGTGTACCCAATAGTTTCCTTAGGGTATCCTATGAAGACGCATTTTTCCGATTTGGGTTTGAGCTTTTCAGGTTGAAGTTTCTTGACATAAGCATCGCATCCCCAAACTTTTAGAAACGACAGCTTAGGTTTCTTCCCAAACCATAATTCATACGGTGTCGTCTCAACGGATTTAGACGGTGCCCTATTTAAAGTGAATGCGGCAGTCTCTAAAGCATAACCCCAAAATGAGAGCGGTAAATCGGTAAGAGACATCATAGATCGCACCATATCCAATAGAGTGCGATTACGACGTTCGGACACACCATTTCTCTGAGGTGTTCCAGGCGGCGTGAGTTGTGAAACTATTCCACATTTCCTTAAGTGTGTACCAAATTCGTGACTTAAATATTCTCCACCACGATCTGATCGTAAGAATTTTATTTTTCTGTCACGTTGATTCTCAACCTCACTCTGAAATTCCTTGAACTTTTCAAAGGTTTCAGACTTGTGTTTCATTAGGTAGACATACCCATATCTACTTAAATCATCAGTGAGAGTGAGAACATAACGATATCCTCCGCGAGCCTCAACACTCATTGGACCGCACACATCGGTATTTATGATTTCCAATAAGTTGGTTGCTCGCTCCATTGTTCCGGAGAACGGAGTCTTGGTCATCTTACCCATGAGGCATGGTTCGCACGTGTCAAAAGATTCGTAATCAAGAGACTCCAAAAGTCCATCTGCATGGAGCTTCTTCATGCGCTTGACACCAATGTGACCAAGGCGGCAGTGCCACAAGTATGTGGGACTATCATTATCAACTTTACATCTTTTGGTATTCACACTATGAACATGTGTAGCATCACGTTCGAGATTCATCAAGAATAAACCATTGACCAGCGGGGCATGACCATAAAACATATCTCTCAAATAAATAGAACAACCATTATTCTCAGATTTAAATGAGTAGCCATCTCGATTTAAACGAGATCCAGATACAATGTTCATGCTCAAAGCTGGCACTAAATAACAATTATTGAGGTTTATAACTAATCCCGTGGGTAGATGCAGAGGTAGCGTGCCGACGGCGATCACATCGACCTTGGAACCATTCCCGACGCGCATCGTCACCTCGTCTTTTGCCAGTCTCCGTTTATTCCGTAGTTCCTGATTTGAGTTACAAATATGAGCAACCGCACCGGTATCAAATACCCAGGAGCTACTACGAGTACTGGTAAGGTACACATCAATTACTTGTATATCACATATACCTTGGGTGTTGCCGGCCTTCTTCTTGTCCGCTAAATATTTGGGGCAGTTCCGCTTCCAGTGACCACTTCCCTTGCAATAAAAGCACTCAGTCTCGGGCTTGGGTCCATTCTTTGACTTCTTCCCGGTAACCGGCTTACCGGGCGCGGCAATTCCCTTGCCGTCCTTCTTGAAGTTCTTCTTACCCTTGCCCTTCTTGAACTTAGTGGTTTTATTCACCATCAACACTTGATGTTCCTTTTTGATCTCCCCTTCCGCTGATTTTAGCATTGAATATACCTCGGGAATGGTCTTTTCCATCCCCTGCATATTGTAGTTCATCACAAAGCTCTTGTAGCTTGGTGGAAGCGACTGGAGGATTCTGTTAATGACCGCGTCATCCGGGAGATTAACTCCCAGCTGAGACAAGCGGTTGTGCAACCCAGACATTCTGAGTATGTGCTCACTAACAGAACTGTTCTCCTCCATTTTACAGCTGAAGAACTTGTCGGAGACATCATATCTCTCGACCCGGGCATGAGCTTGAAAAACCAGTTTCAGCTCCTCGAACATCTCGTATGCTCCATGTTTCTCAAAACGCTTTTGGAGACCCGGTTCTAAGCTGTAAAGCATGCCGCACTGAACGAGGGAGTAATCATCAGCACGCTGCTGCCAAGCGTTCATAACGTCTTGGTTCTCAGGGATTGGTGCTTCACCTAGCGGTGCTTCTAAGACATAATCTTTCTTGGCAACTATGAGGATGAGCCTCAGGTTCCGGACCCAGTCCGTATAGTTGCTGCCATCATCTTTCAGCTTGGTTTTCTCTAGGAACGCGTTGAAATTGAGGACAACGTGGGCCATTTGATCTACAATACATAGTGTAAAGATTTTTTAGACTAAGTTCATGATAATTAAGTTCATATAATCAAATTATTTAATGAACTCCCACTCAGATAGACATCCCTCTAGTTATCTAAGTGAAACATGATCCGAACTAGCAACGAGATGCATCTATGGAGTCTATGGAGTCTACTAGCAACGAGGGGAAAGGAGTGGATCTACATACCCTTGTAGATCGCGAGCGGAAGCGTTCCAATGAACGTGGATGACGGAGTCGTACTCGCCGTGATCCAAATCACCGATGACCGAGTGCCGAACGGACGGCACCTCCGCGTTCAACACACGTACGGTGCAGCGACGTCTCCTCCTTTCTTGATCCAGCAAGGGGGGAGGAGAGGTTGATGGAGATCCAACAGCACGACGGCGTGGTGGTGGATGTAGCGGCTCTCCGGCAGGGCTTCGCCGAGCTTCTGCGCGCGAGAGAGAGGTGTTGCAGGGGAGGAGGGAGGCGCCAAAGGCTGTAGTGTGCTGCCCTCCCTCCCCCCCCCTTTATATAGGCCACCAAGGGGGGTGCGCAGCCCTTGGAGATGGGATCTCCAAGGGGGGGGCGGCGGCCAAGGGGGAAGGGGTTGCCTTGCCCCCCAAGGCAAGGGGAAACTCCCCCCCCCCTAGGGTTCCCAACCCTAGGCGCATGGGGGGGAGGCCCAAAGTGGCGCCCCAGCCCATTAGGGGCTGGTTCCCCTCCACTTTCAGCCCACGGGGCCCTCCGGGACAGGTGGCCCCACCCGGTGGACCCCCGGGACCCTTCCGGTGGTCCCGGTACAATACCGATAACCCCCGAAACTTTCCCGGTGGCCAAAACTGGACTTCCTATATATAATTCTTCACCTCCGGACCATTCCGGAACCTCTCGTGACGTCCGGGATCTCATCCGGGACTCCGAACAACTTTCGGGTTTCCGCATACATATATCTCTACAACCCTAGCGTCACCGGACCTTAAGTGTGTAGACCCTACGGGTTCGGGAGACATGCAGACATGACCGAGACGCCTCTCCGGTCAATAACCAACAGCGGGATCTGGATACCCATGTTGGCTCCCACATGTTCCACGATGATATCATCGGGTGAACCACGGTGTCGAGGATTCAATCAATCCGTATGCAATTCCCTTTGTCAATCGGTATGTTACTTGCACGAGATTCGATCGTCGGTATCCCAATACCTTGTTCAATCTCGTTACCGGCAAGTCTCTTTACTCGTACCGCAATGCATGATCCCGTGACTAACGCCTTAGTCACATTGAGCTCATTATGATGATGCATTACCGAGTGGGCCCAGAGATACCTCTCCGTTTACACGGAGTGACAAATCCCAGTCTCGATCCGTGCCAACCCAACAGACACTTTCGGAGATACCTGTAATGCACCTTTATAGTCACCCAGTTACGTTGTGACGTTTGGCACACCCAAAGCACTCCTACGGTATCCGGGAGTTGCACGATCTCATGGTCTAAGGAAAAGATACTTGACATTGGAAAAGCTCTAGCAAACGAAACTACACGATCTTTTATGCTATGCTTAAGTTGGGTCTTGTCCATCACATCATTCTCCTAATGATGTGATCCCGTTATCAATGACATCCTATGTCCATAGTCAGGAAACCATGACTATCTGTTGATCAACGAGCTAGTCAACTAGAGGCTTACTAGGGACAGGTTGTGGTCTATGTATTCACACATGTATTACGATTTCCGGACAATACAATTATAGCATGAATAAAAGACTATTATCATGAACACAGAAATATAATAATAACCATTTATTATTGCCTCTAGGGCATATTTCCAACAGACTTCACCCATGTCCTCAGGAACAAACGTAACTACTCACAAAGCATATTCATGTTCATGATCAGCGGAGTATTAATATGCATTAAGGATCTGAACATATGATCTTCCACCAAATAAACCAACTAGCATCAACTACAAGGAGTAATCAACACTACTAGCAACCCACAGGTACCAATTTGTGGTTTTGATACAAGATGGGATACAAGAGATGAACTAGGGTATTTAGAGGAGATGGTTCTGGTGAAGATGTTGATGGAGATTGACCCCCTCCCGACGAGAGGATCGTTGGTGATGATTTCCCCCTCCCGGAGGGAAGTTTCCCCGGCAGAACAGCTCCGCCGGAGCCCTAGATTGGTTCCGCCAAGGTTCCGCCTCGTGGCGGCGGAGTTTCGTCCCGTAAGCTTGCTTATGATTTTTTTTCCAGGGTAAAAGCCTTTATATAGCAGAAGATGGGCACCGGAGGGCCACCAGGGGGCCCACGAGACAGGGGGCGCGCCCAGTAAGGGAGGGCGCGCCCCCCACCCTCGTGGCTAGGGTGTGGGCCCCCTCTGGTACTTTATTTGCTCAATAATTCTTAATAATTCCAAAATGACTTTCGTGGAGTTTCAGGACTTTTGGAGCTGTGCAGAATAGGTTTCCAATATTTGCTCCTTTTCCAGCCAGAATCCCAGCTGCCGACATTCTCCCTCTTCATGATAAACCTTGTAAAATAAGAGAGAATAGCCATAAGTATTGCGACATAATGTGTAATAACAGCCCATAATGCAATAAATATCGATATAAAAGCATGATGCAAAATGGACGTATCAACTCCCCCAAGCTTAGACCTCGCTTGTCCTCAAGCGGAAGCCAATATCGAAAAATATGTCCACATGTTTAGAGATAGAGGTGTCGATAAAAATAAAATACGGACATGAGGGCATCATGATCATTCTCATAACAACAACATATATAGATTTTGTCATATAATTTCTTATGCTCAAGTAACAATCTATTCACAATGTCAAGTATGGTTCAGAAACTTCATTGAGAACTAACAAACTATAATCTCAGTCATTGAAGAAATTGCAATTTATCATAACATCGGAAAGAGTCAAGAATAGAGCTTTTCAGCAAGTCCACATACTCAACTATCATATAGTCTTCTACAATTGCTAACGCTCACGCAATACTTATGGTTATGAAGTTTTAATCGGACACTGAGAAAGATAGGGGCTTATAGTTTTGCCTCCCAACGTATTCACCTTTAGGTGATGTCAACAATAATAGTTCATGCTAACTTACATCCAATTGGATATATATATCAGGATCTTTCCAACACGAGGTGCTTGCCAAAGGATAAAATGAAAAAGGGAAAGGTGAGGATCACCTTGACTCTTACATAATGTACAAGACATAAAGTAAAAGATAGGCCCTTCGCAGAGGGAAGCAGAGGTTGTCATGCGCTTTAAGGGTTGGATGCACAAAATCTTAATGCAAAAGAACGTCACTTTATATTGCCACTTGTGATATGAACCTTTATTATGCAGTCCGTCGCTTTTATTACTTCCATATCACACGATCGTATAAAGCTTATTTTCTCCCACATTAATAAGTCATACATATTTAGAGAGCAATTTTTATTGCTTGCACCGATGACAACTTACTTGAAGGATATTACTCAATCCATAGGTAGGTATGGTGGACTCTCATGGCAAAACTGGGTTTAAGGATATTTGGAAGCACAACTAGTATCTCTACTTGGTGCAAGGAATTTGGCTAGCATGAGGGGGAAAGGCAAGCTCAACATGTTCGGAAGATCCATGACAATATACTTTAACTGAGATGTGAGAAAACATAAACCATTACGTTGTCTTCCTTTTCCAACATCAACTCTTTAGCATGTCATACTTAATGAGTGCTCACAATCATAAAAGATGTCCAAGATAGTATATTTATATGTGAAGCCTCTCTTTCTTTATTATTTCCTATTAATTGCAACAATGACCAAAACTACGTTTGTCAACTCTCAGCAACTTTTATGCCTCATACTCTTTATATGTGAAGTCATTACTATCCATAAGATCAATATGAACTCTTTTATTCTATTTATTTATTTATTTTATTTTCTCAAGATCATATCAAGATGGCAAAGCCCTTGACTCAACACTAATCTTTATTATATAGCTCACGGACTCGATTACATAAAGAGATCACAAAGCAAAAACTCGAAACTAATTCATACCAAAACTTTATTCTACTAGATCAAGATATTACTAAAAGGATCGAACTAAGTAAGTAAAACGGTAAAGATAGGAGTGTGATGGTGATACGATACCGGGGCACCTCCCCCAAGCTTGGCAGTTGCCAAGGGGAGTGCCCATACCCATGTGATTATGTCTTCGGAGGTGATGAAGGTGGTGATGATGGCGGTGGATAATCGCACATCGAGCGTAAAAGCTCCTCCAACTTGCGGATAATGCCCTTGAGTGCGACGATATGATCCTTCAACAAAATATTTTCCTGTGTGAGATACTTGTTTTGTATGCGAGCTAACTCAATCATCTTGAAAGCTTCAATCTCAGTTGGGGTAAAGAGGTTAGGTAGAGGTTGAGGGATGTTTTCTTCTTCCGCCACCGGAGCTTGGTCCTCCATGGCCTTCTTGATCCCTTCATCCTTGTCGACCTCCTCTGGTTCTTCTCTTTTCAACTCTATCTTCAATAGCCAAGCATCCTTGTCTTCATTGTTGAAGGAGGGTGACGTCACGATGCTCTAGATCTGTCAGAAAAACAGCTCGAAACGAAAACAGAAGATTTTTGCGTGATACGGTGGTCAAAACCTTCGGGAGATTATATAATGAATTTTTACCGACCAAAAGAAGTAACGTGCAAGAAAACGGAGTCCGGGAGGCACACGAGGTGCCCATGAGATAGGGGGCGCGCCCAGTAAGGGTGGGCGCGCCCTCCACCCTCGTGTCCTTCCCGGATTACTTCTTGCTTTCCAAAATTCTTAAATATTTCAAAACGGATAAAAATCGCCATTAGAATTGTTTTGGAGTCGGTTTACTTACCGTACCACATACCTATTCCTTTTCGGAGTCTGAAACATTCTGGAAAGTGTCCCTTATGTATTCCTCCGGGGTTACGGTTTCAATAATATTAGTTTCAACATTTATAGGATTACCTGAGATATAATGTTTGAGTCTTTGACTGTTCACCACCCTCAGACTTGTGCCTTCAAAGTTGTTGATTTTTATGGCACCGGAACGATAGACCTCCTCGATAACGTAAGGACCTTCCCACTTAGAGAGAAGTTTTCCTGCAAAAAATCTTAAACGAGAGTTGAATAGCAACACATAATCACCTACGTTAAATTCTCGCTTTTGTATTCTTTTGTCATGCCATCTTTTAACTTTTTCTTTAAACAGCTTGGCATTCTCGTAGGCTTGGGTTCTCCATTCATCAAGTGAGCTAATATCAAATAACCTCTTCTCACCGGCAAGTTTGAAATCATAGTTGAGCTCTTTAATAGCCCAATATGCATTATGTTCAAGTTCGAGAGGTAAGTGACATGCTTTTCCATAAACCATCTTATACGGAGACATACCCATAGGATTTTTATATGCAGTTCTATAGGCCCAGAATGCATCATCAAGTTTCTTGGACCAGTTCTTCCTAGATCTATTAAAAGTCTTTTGCAAAATTAATTTGAGCTCTCTGTTACTCAATTCTACTTGACCACTAGACTGTGCGTGATAGGGAGATGCAATTCTATGATTAACCTCATACTTAGCAAGCATTTTACGAAAGGCACCATGAATAAAATGTGAACCACCATCAGTCATTAAATATCTAGGGACTCCAAACCTCGGAAAAATAACTTCTTTAAGCATCTTAATAGAGGTGTTATGATCAGCACTGCTAGTTGGAATAGCTTCTACCCACTTAGTAATGTAATCAACAGCAACTAAAATATGTGTATATCCATTAGAGGCAGGAAAAGGTCCCATATAATCAAAGCCCCAAACATCAAATGGTTCAATAACAAGAGAATAATTCATAGGCATTTCTTGACGTCTACTAATATTACCAATTCTTTGGCATTCATCACAAGACAAGACAAACTTACGAGCATCTTTGAAGAGAGTAGGCCAATAAAAACCTGATTGCAATACCTTATGTGCAGTTCTATCTCCAGCGTGGTGTCCTCCATATGGTTCGAAGTGACACTTGCATAGGATTTGTTCCTGTTCATGCTCAGGTACACAACGTCTAATAACACCATCTACTCCTTCTTTATAAAGGTGTGGGTCATCCCAGAAGTAATGTCTTAAATCATAAAAGAACTTTTTCTTTTGCTGGTATGTAAAACTAGGTGGTATAAATTTAGCAACAATGTAATTAGCATAATCAGCATACCATGGAGCAGTACGAGAAGCATTAATGACTGCTAATTGTTCATCAGGAAAGCTATCATCAATAGGTAGTGGGTCATCAAGAACATCCTCTAACCTAGACAAGTTGTCTGCAACGGGGTTCTCAGCTCTCTTTCTATCAATAATATGCAAATCAAATTCTTGGAGCAGGAGAACCCATCTAATAAGTCTAGGTTTAGCATCTTTCTTTTCCATAAGATATTTAATAGCAGCATGATCAGTGTGAATAGTTACTTTAGAATCAACAATATAAGGTCTGAACTTATCACAAGCAAATACAACTGCTAAGAATTCTTTTTCAGTAGCAGCATAATTTCTCTAGGCAGTGTATAGAGTTTTACTAGCATATTGAATAACATTTAGTTTCTTATCAACTCTTTGCCCTAGAACAGCACCTACAGCATAATCACTAGCATCACACATAATTTCAAAGGGTAATTCCAATCAGGTGGCTGAACAATAGGTGCAGTGATCAAAGATTTCTTAAGTATTTCAAATGCTTCTACACAATCATCATCAAAGACAAAAGGAATATCTTTTTGCAATAAATTAGTCAGAGGCCTAGAGATTTTAGAAAAGTCCTTAATGAACCTCCTATAAAAACCGGCATGACCAAGGAAACTTCTTATACCTTTAATGTCCTTGGGACACGGCATCTTTTCAATAGCATCAACTTTAGCTTTATCAACTTCAATACCTCTTTCAGAAATTTTATGCCCCAAGACAATGCCTTCATTAACCATAAAGTGGCACTTTTCCCAATTCAAGACGAGACTAGTGTCTTCACATCTCTGCAAAACTCGATCAAGGTTGCTCAGGCAATCATCAAAAGAGGATCCATAAACGGAGAAGTCATCCATGAATACCTCATAAATCTTTTCACAAAAGTCAGAGAATATAGCCATCATGCATCTTTGAAAGGTAGCAGGTGCATTACATAAACCAAAAGGCATACGTCTATAAGCAAAAATACCGAAAGGGAAAGTAAAAGTAGTTTTGGATTGATCCTCCGCTGACACATGTATTTGAGAGAAACCAGAATAACCATCTAAAAAGCAGAAATGTGTATGTTTGGATAGTCTTTCTAGCATTTGATCAATAAAAGGTAAAGGGTAATGATCTTTCTTAGTAGCTTTATTTAATTTACAGAAATCAATTACCATCCTATAACCTGTAATAATTCTTTGCGGAATCAATTCATCTTTATCATTAGGAACAACAGTAATACCTCCCTTCTTAGGAACGCAATGGACAGGACTTACCCACTCACTATCAGCAACGGGATAAATTATACCTGCCTCAAGGAGCTTTAGTATCTCCTTTCTTACCACTTCTTTCATTTTAGGATTTAACCGTCGTTGATGATCTCTAACTGGTTTGGCACCTTCGTCCAATTTAATTTTGTGTTGGCATAGGGTGGGACTAATGCCCTTAAGATCATCCAGAGTATACCCAATAGCGGCACGGTGCTTCTTCAGAGTTTTCAATAATCTTTCCTCTTCCTGCTCTGAAAGGTTAGCACTAATAATAATAGGATATATCTTCTTTTCATCAAGATAAGCATATTTAAGATTATCAGGTAACGGTTTAAGCTCAAACACGGGATCACCCTTGGGTGGAGGGGGATCCCCTAGGATTTCAACAGGTAAGTTGTGTTTCAAAATAGGACCCTGTTTAAGGAATACTTCATCTATTTCCCTTCTTTCATTCATAAACATATCATTTTCATGGTCTAGCAAATATTGTTCTAATGGATCAGTAGGACGTACGGCAATAGAAGCAAGACCAATAATTTCATCATTTCTAGGCAATTCTTTATCATGGGGTTGTCTACGAAATTTAGCAAAATTAAACTCATGTTCCATATCCCCCAAGCCAATAGTAACAACATCCTTTTTGCAATCAATCCTAGCATTAACAGTATTCAAGAAGGGTCTACCAAATATAATGGGACAAAAGCTATCTTGTGGGGAACCAAGAACAAGAAAATCAGCAGGATATTTAACTTCCCCACACAAGACTTCAACATCTCTAACAATCCCAACCGGTGAAATAGTATCTCTATTGGCAAGTTTAATAGTAACATCAATACCTTCCAATTTTGCAGGTGCAATATCATGCATAATTTCTTCATATAAGGAATGAGGTATTGCACTGGCACTAGCACCCATATCACATAAGCCATGATAACAATGATCTCCTATTTTAACAGAAATAACAGGCATGCCTACAACAGGTCTATGTATCTTAGCATCGGGTTTAGCGATATTAGCAGCTTCCCCACAGTAGTAAATAACATGCCCATCTATATTATCGTTCAGAAGATCTTTAACTATAGCAATACTAGGTTCAACTTTAATTTGCTCAGGAGGTCTTTATGTTCTAGTATTACTCTTACGAACAACAGTTGAAGCTTTAGCATGATCCTTTATCCTAACAGGGAAAGGTGGTTTCTCAACATAAGTAGTAGGAACAATGGGATCATTATAAGTAATAGTCTTTTCTTCAACTGTAATAGGTGCAACTACTTTTACTTCAATAGGAGGATTATATTTAAACCACTTCTCCTTAGGGAGATCAACGTGAGTAGCAAAAGATTCACAGAAAGAAGCTACTATCTCAGAGTCAAGTCCATATTTAGCGCTAAATCCACGAAAAGCATCGGTATCCGTAAAAGATTTAACACAATCAAACTTAGGTGTCATACCTAACTCCTTACCATCGTCGGAACCCCAATCTTCAGAGTTGCGTTTAATTCTTTCCAATAAATCCCACTTGAATTCAATAGTCTTCAGCATATAAGAACCAACACAGGAAGTATCGAGCATGGTGCGATTGTTGTCAGAAAGTCGAGCATAAAAATTTTGAATAATCATTTCTTTTGAGAGCTCATGGTTGGGGCACGAATATAACACTGACTTAAGCCTCCCCCAAGCTTGAGCGATGCTTTCTCCTTCGTGAGGCCAAAAATTATATATGTAATTATGATCACGATGAACAAGATGCATAGGATAGAACTTCTGGTGAAATTCCAATTTCAATCGTTTATAGTTCCAAGATCCCGTATCATCACATAGCCTATACCATGTCAATGCGTCTCCCTTCAAAGATAAATGGAAGACCTTCCTCTTAACAACATCATCGGGAATACCTGCAAGCTTAAATAATCCACAAACTTCATCCACAAAGATAAGGTGTAAATCGGGATGCAATGTTCCATCTCCTGCAAAGGGATTAGCTAGCAGTTTCTCTATCATACCCGAAGGAATCTCAAAGTAAACATTTTCAATAGGTTCAGTAGGTTGAGGATCAATTCTTTGCTCTACTGGTCGAGGCGAAGATGCCCCGAACAAGCCCCTCAAAGGATTAGTTTCCATAGTAACAAGTGACAGAAAATTTCAGCACACTATATAAATGTTTCCTTACCAAGTTCCACTCACCAAAGGCGCTTCACTCCCCGGCAACGGCGCCAGAAAAGAGTCTTGATGACCCACAAGTGTAGGGGATCTATCGTAGTCCTTTCGATAAGTAAGAGTGTCGAACCCAACGACGAGCAGAAGGAAATGACAAGCGGTTTTCAGTAAGGTATTCTCTGCAAGCACTGAAATTGTAGGTAACAGATAGTTTTGTGATAAGATAATTTGTAATGGGTAACAAGCAATGAAAGTAAATAAAGTGCAGCAAGGTGGCCCAATCCTTTTTGTAGCAAAGGACAAGCCTGGACAAATTCTTATAATGAGAAAAGCGTTCCCAAGGACACATGGGAATTATCGTCAAGCTAGTTTCATCACGTTCATATGATTCGCGTTCGGTACTTTGATAATTTGATATGTGGGTGGACCGGTGCTTGGGTACTGCCCTTACTTGGACAAGCATCCCACTTATGATTAACCCCTATTGCAAGCATCCGCAACTACAAAAGAAGTATTAAGGTAAACCTAACCATAGCATGAAACTAGTGGATCCAAATCAGCCCCTTACGAAGCAACGCATAAACTAGGGTTTAAGCTTCTGTCACTCTAGCAACCCATCATCTACTTATTACTTCCCAATGCCTTCCTCTAGGCCCAAATAATGGTGAAGTGTCATGTAGTCGACGTTCACATAACACCACTAGAGAAGAGACAAGATACATCTCATCGAAATATCGAACGAATACCAAATTCACATGACTACTAATAGCAAGACTTCACCCATGTCCTCAGGAACAAACGTAACTACTCACAAAGCATATTCATGTTCATGATCAGAGGAGTATTAATATGCATTAAGGATCTGAACATATGATCTTCCACCAAATAAACCAACTAGCATCAACTACAAGGAGTAATCAACACTACTAGCAACCCACAGGTACCAATTTGTGGTTTTGATACAAGATTGGATACAAGAGATGAACTAGGATTTTAGAGGAGACAGTGCTGGTGAAGATGTTGATGGAGATTGACCCCCTCCCGACAAGAGGATCGTTGGTGATGACGTTGGTGATGATTTCCCCCTCCCAGAGGGAAGTTTCCCCGGCAGAACAGCTCCGTCGGAGCCCTAGATTGGTTCCGCCAAGGTTCCGCCTCGTTGCAGCGGAGTTTCGTCCCGTAAGCTTGCTTATGATTTTTTCCAGGGTAAAAGCCTTCATATAGCAGAAGATGGGCACCGGAGGGCCACCAGGGGGCCCACGAGACAGGGGGGCGTGCCCAGTAAGGGAGGGTGCGCCCCCCACCCTCGTGGCCAGGGTGTGGGCCCCCTCTGGTACTTTCTTTGCTCAATAATTCTTAATAATTCCAAAATGACTTTCGTGGAGTTTCAGGACTTTTGGAGCTGTGCAGAATAGGTTTCCAATATTTGCTCCTTTTCCAGCCAGAATCCCAGCTGCCGGCATTCTCCCTCTTCATGATAAACCTTGTAAAATAAGAGAGAATAGCCATAAGTATTGCGACATAATGTGTAATAACAGCCCATAATGCAATAAATATCGATATAAAAGCATGATGCAAAATGGACGTATCAAGCCACTTTGTGACGGTCAAGCGAATCTTTCGATATTTGGCTCATACCCCAAACTTTGGCTTATGGTACCCAAGAGGAGCAAACTTCAACCTTGTAGGCTATTCGGACTCTGATTGAGCGGGAGATAAAGTGGATAGGAAGTCAACTTCCGGAGGGTGCCAATTCCTTGGTTGCTCTTTGGTGAGTTGGTCTTCTAAGAAGCAAAGTTGTGTGTCTCTCTCGTCCACCGAAGCGGAGTATGTGGCCGCCGGTAGTTGTTGTGCACAACTTTTATGGATGAGGCAAACTTTAAAGGATTACGGTGTCATTTGTGACATAGTGCCTCTTTGGTGTGACAATGAAAGTGCCATCAAAATTTCTCTCAACCCGGTGGAACACTTCAAGACGAAGCATATTGAGATTCGGTATCACTTCATCCGGGATCATATTAGGCGAGGGGAGATCGAGCTCAACTATGTCAACACTCATGATAACCTTGCAGATATCTTCAGGAAGCCCTTGGATGAAGCAAGATTTCGCGAGTTAAGGCATGAGCTAAATATCATTGATTCGAGCAATGTGGCTTGAACCTTTGCACACCCCACCATACTCATCTTGATGTCTTGTTTAGGTGTAGGCATGCACATAGGGGGAGTGTTGTTCTCTCAATGAACTCTCCCTCCCCCCATTATGCATAAATTGATCAACTCTTTCACATGAGCCATTTTTTATGGCACTTGTGCTTCAAAGACGAGTTTTGGTCATGGGCCCAAGGATACTTCTTCACGGTGCCATACCAATTGACTCAAACATAGGTGGCTTCGGCCACCGCCCTCTCTTCTAGAGAGGTGTTAGTGTTTGTTCCTTATTACCTTCTTTCCCTCTTTTTGAGCCGTGTTTGTGTTTGAGTTGCGCCCCGTGTGTATGTGTGTCTGCGTGTCCAGTCGTTTGAAGGTTGTTGTGCAAAGGCCGTGTTTTTCCTCTTTGTCGAAATGTGCACTTTCTTGGGTCTATGGTACTACCGTGGCTAGCCACGGTAATACCGCAGGAGATGAGCACGGTACTACCGCAACCAGCACGGCAGTAATTTTTACTGCCGCTGGAGGAGCGGTACTACCGCCCTGCGTGCGGTACTTCCGCCCAGGCGGTACTACCACGATGACCCGCGGTACTACCGCGCCGTCGTGAGCGGGTGGGGGTCAAGAGCGGGCATGGGGAGTTCCAACTCCCCCCATACCCATTCAACTCTGTTTCCCCACTTCGTCTCTCTCTCTCTCCTGCCCGAGAACGGCGCCGAAGGACCTCGCCGGATCTCCATCTCCGGCCACTCTCCTCGCATTCCGTTCGATGGGATCGTTCCCCACCCCGCCCTCTTACCATGGAACAAGGTTTCTCCCCAAATCCCTCTCTCTTTGCCTCGTTGTTTTGTCTCTAGGTTTTGGGGAGATGCATGTTGTTCTTGAGATTTTAGGCCAAATCTTTGCAAGAGTAGGATGTAGGAGAGTAGTAGTGCAGTAGAGATGCTACTTGGTATGTTGCCACACGGTATTTTTGATCAACCATAGTACCGCTCCAATGTTGTGAATGTGCCTAGATCTATTCGTCCGGATCTGATTCCGAGCGGTACTACCGCACCTCTCGTACGGTACTACCGCTGTGGCTGCATCCGCCTCGTGCGGTACTACCGCTCCTCTGGAGCGGTACTATCGCTCAGGGCGCAGAAGTAATTTTTTACTTCCGCTCTAGGCGCAGTACTACCGTGCCATCCCGGCGCGGTACTACCGCGGCTAGAGCAGCAGTAAAAGTTTACTTCCGCTTAGTGGTGTGGTACTATCGTTGACTTCGAAACTTCCTCGTGGCAACTACCCAATCTTATTTCTACGTGTTTCGGTTGTTTTTGTTATGGTCTTTGCATTGATCCTTCTCGTTTCTCTTGTGTGTTCTTGTGTTGTGTGTCATAGGTGGTGGCTCCGGTTCCAATGTCCGTCGTTCGAATCCCAGCCGTGACACAGGCTCGAAGCACCTGCGCAACCAAGAGGAGGCTCCAGAGGGCTCCAATGCCCCCCAACGCATAACCAAGACCACCGCCACCAAGACCAGGGAGACATCAATGGGCATGGATGAGATACCACTGGATGAGTTTGTCACTCGCAGGAAGCTCAACCCCTATGTGAAGCCCCGTGAGAATTTTAGAGGGAATGATTTGTTCTGGACCAAGCAGCAGAATCTTATCTTTCTGGATGTGATCAAGGCCAAGCAGAACATCTACGTGGACGTGCACTGGATTGACATGGATCATATGAGGAAGGATAAACACCGGGCATTTTTTGGTGAGGCTTTGGACCCGGTGGAGCAATTTGGCATTGAGGACTTGATCACTTTCCACCTGGACTTTGACCCTGAGATGTGGCCCAATTCTTTGCTTCGGTCCACTTCCATGCTGATGAGGAACGGACCATGACATGGATGACCAATGGACAGAGGATGACTGCTAAGTGGAAGGAGTTCATGGATCTGCTACAGGTTCGTGATGATGGGCTCAACAAGCTCGTTGGTGTTCGCCCTCATGCCAACCCCGAGTCAGCCAACAAAAACAAGCATCAGCCCTACTTTGTTGAGAAGAAGCTTCCCAGTGGCAAGAAAGCGTGGGTGCTGAACTCATTCCTTGATGTCATGCACCGGATTTTCTGCAACTCCCTCTTTCCGCGCATTGGTGACAGGGATAAGGTGCATGCTTATCTCGTGGATATGATGCTCATCTGTGAGGAGGCGCGTCTCGCTCAGACGCAACCACTTGATATCTCTCATATCATGTGGTGTGAGCTGCAGTTTGCGGTGTTCAACCGTGAGGTACCCATCTATGGACCTACCTGTTTCACTTAATCTCGAGGACTTGGGAGCAGCTCTATCCCAATGATGAGTTTGTTGCCCCCGGCTGGATTCGTCATGAGCCCATCAAGATCCGCATCAAGAGCCAGTGGGCTAACACCACTACCCGTGCTGAGGCAGAGGCTACTAAGATGGACGTGGATGAGGATGAGATTGAGGAGGAGGAAGCGGATGAGGACAGCTCTGATGGATAGTCGCCTTCATCTTCTGAGCCCTCTTGGGCTAAGAGGCTGAAGAACAAGATGAAGGCTCTGTTCTGCATGCAGGCCAAGGGACAGTACAGGTCTCATGTTGCTCAGAAGGAGAGCCGCCGGCGCGATAAGAGGATCTTGAGGACGTTCGGCGAGCAGGTATCAAGCGGGTCTGAGAAGCACATCACCCCAGAGGCTGAATGGATGGTGAAGCAGGGCTACCAGTGGACTGAATCTGAGGAGGAGACCATCCCCGCTGCCGAGACCGACGAGGAGCGTGACGAGTGATCGCTTCAGCTTGAGCTACCACCTGTGTTGTAGGTGTCCTCTCTACCCTTTTGGTGTCTCGGTGCCAAAGGGGGGAGAGTGTAGGATTTGCGAGTCTTGTGTCGTGTTGTGTCACTTTGTCGCTTTGCTTTCGTTTTGTTGAACCTCGTTTGCTTTGGTTTGGTTTGTGCTCGTGAGACCAGGATCTCTATCATATGGTGTAAGACATATGCACTCTAGCGTATTTTATTGTCTTTCTTGCTTAGTAGCCCATGAGCCTATGCTATCTTGTGCCAGTTACTTTATGCTCATATTATTATCTTGCCTCCTTGCTTAGTGTTAGTTATTTTGTTGCAAGATATGCCTCGTCTATAAATATAGGGGGAGTGTGGATCCTAGTATGTGTGTAGTGCAGTCCAAAGCATTTCTCTAGAGAGCACACATCTAGGGGGGGCGTCTATATTTTATAGTTGTTGGGTTTGCCTATGCTTCATTTTATTTCCCTATGTGCAAATCCCGTATTGTCATCAGTCCACCAAAAAGGGGGAGATTGTAAGGGCATATTTATCCCTTAGTGGTGTTGATGATTGATGACAATACTTTTGCGGACTAATCGTGTGCATTGATCATTTCAGATATCTCATGTTTAGGCACAAGATGATTCGTTGCCCCTCAGAGTCCAGTGAAGACGGAGTTTTCCCTAAGTTTCTTTTCGGTGGATTTGAGTCGTAGGAAAGCTGTACTATTAAGAACGAATCCGCTTTCGAAAGGTTTGGCTAGAATCATCACGTACACGTCTGTTCCTTTTGCACCACCTTTCCTTTGTCTCTTTGGAGCATCCTCCGTTTTCCCGTGTCTCTGCAAAATGAAGAAATCCTAGTGTTGGTTGTGCTGGGGCAAGCGGTAGTACCGCAGATGCTCATGGTAGTACCGGCCGCGGTCGCGGTAGTACCGCGGTCCCTTGCGATAGTACCGCTCCCAAGGCGCGGTAGTACCATGGCCTCGGGCCAGGAACAGCTGCACGAGCGGAAGTAGGGGCGGATGTAATTTTTTACATCCGCGTCCTACGCGGTAGTACCGCTCCCTGTATGTGGTAGTACCCTGTCGGAGTTTTGCACAGATCGACACTTAGCGAAAGTAGCCACAGATGTATTTTTATTCGTCCGTGCCTTCCCAGCCTAGACAAACCCTGCCTTGCAGTAGTACCGCAAGGGGGAGCGATAGTGCCGCTCCGGCGGTTCTACCGCTCTATGCTTCAACGCATCAGGGCTGGTCTAGCTCCTGCCGTGCATACGGTAATACCGCGGTGCCCCGCGGTAGTACCGCATGTCTGGTGCGGTAGTACCGCAACTCGCGGGCTGAGTAAGTGGATAACGGTTGGATTTGTCCTTTCACTATATAAGGGGAGTCTTCTTCTCCGAGTTGACCACCTCTTCCATCCCTAAGCTCCATTGTTGCTCTAAGCTCCATTTTCGCCCGATCTCTCTCCCTAGCCAATCAAACTAGTTGATTCTCTAGGGATTGGTTGAGAAGGCCCCGATCTACACTTCCACCAAGAGAAATTTGATTTCTCCCACTAATCCCTTACGGATCTTCTTACTCTTGGGTGTTTGAGCACCCTAGATAGTTGAGGTCACCGCGGATCCATATTCCATTGTGGTGAAGCTTCGTGGTGTCGTTGGAAGCCTCCAATTAAGTTGTGAAGATTGCCCCAACCTTTATTTGTAAAGGTTCGGTCGCCGCCTCCAAGGGCACCAATAGTGGAATCACAGCATCTCGCATTGTGTGAGTGCGTGAGGAGAATACGGTGGCCCTAGTGGCTTCTTGGGGAGCATTGTGCGTCCACACCGCTCCAACGGAGACGTACTTCCTCTCAAAGGGAAGGAACTTTGGTAACACATCCTCGTCTTCACCGGCTCCACTCTTGGTTATCTCGTACCTTTACTCGTGCAAGCTTACTTTGTGTTGCATTCCTTGCTTGCTTGTGTACTTGTTGTTGTTGCATCATATAGGTTGCTCACCTAGTTGCATATCTAGACAACCTACTTTGATGCAAAGTTTAAATTGGTAAAGAAAAGCTAAAAATTGTTAGTTGCCTATTCACTCCCCCCCCCCCCTCTAGTCAACTATATCGATCCTTTCAAGCGTCAAGGCCGAGCCTGCGGAGACGCTGCTCGACCGGCGCACCCGCAGCGCCGGCATCGTCATCAACGAGGGCGGGCGCGCCTCCTCCTCGGCTCCTCCCCGCGTCGTCAAGCCGAAGACGGAGCCGGGGCTCGCCACCATGAAGACGGAGTCGGGGTTTGCCGCCGTGAAGACGGAGCCAGGGCTCGCCGACGGGAAGATGGAGCAGCCGAGGCTCGACGACGCGGCGGCCTTGAAGTGGGCGCGCGAAGACTGGGCGCGGACGGAGCTGGAGCGCCAGTGCCGCGCCCTAGAGCAGATCGCCGTTCGGCGTCGTGGCCGCGACGAGGGAGGCGCCGTCGTTCTCGACGACGACGCGCCGCCACCGGTCCACCAGGGCGACCCCGGGCAGGGGTCAAGCAGGGGCGGCCACGTGAAGGAGGAGAAGGACGACGAGGACAACGGTGATGGCGGCGACAGCGACGCCTGTAGTTGCGGCCTTTGTTTATTTAAGTATTTCACTTTGCTATGTAAAAAACTATTTAAGTCGCCTAAGTAATGTCATGTTTGACGAATGTTTGTCCCTTTGGCCGAATTTTAGCCGAATCTTTGTTCAAAAAACTTTAAATAAGGCGTCTTGGGGCGACTCTTGGACCAGCGGCTGAGAACCCGAACGCCCCCAAGCCGATTTTAGCGCCAGTTCGCTCTCAGGCGGCGATTTTACGAGCTCTCTGGAGGGCCAAGGGCTGGAGATGCTCTTAGTGCCGCTGGTTAAGAGGTAGGGCGGCATGTCTATCCAAGTAGGCAAAGATGTGCAGGCCTGTGGGAATCATAACGATAACGATGGCGATGGCTAGACGCGGGTTCGGACGTTACCATTCACAAACAAGATTGCAATGTGTTTTCACGCCCGGTGACCTTTCCTCCCATCCATCAGAAAAAGTCTTTGGAACGCGCTAATGGACCAGTCTTCCGTCCAGCCCATGTCGCTGTTGGCCGCGTCACGTGGATGCCGTGGGTACCCTAGGAGCGGAGTCCAGTGGTCATGATCATACCACTCCTACCAGTTAGTATATTAATCTAATGTAATGTAATGCGGCCAAAGGAGTAGGAATGGTTGCTTCCACGTAATAGCAGCAGCCTCCATGTCATCGATCCTGTCAACGCGTGAATTTCAAATGGTTCGGTTCAGCCCAAAGTTTTCTCGTCCCTTTCCGTCACCATCCACGCAACACCAGCGGGCCATTTAGTATTGGTATACATACACCGGAGATGGACATTGGCGAGGGAAGGAAGAGTCGTCGCTCATTGCGCTGTGCCTACCGCTACTGACGCGCGTGACGACCGCTACCGACGCAGCAAAGATGCCGGCCGAGGAGCTGCGCCACGGCCCCGTCGGCGCCTTCTCCTGGCTCGGCATCGCCTTCCTCACCGTCAACTCGGCCATGGCGATCCACAGGTCCAAAGGCGACCCGTCCGCGGTCGGCTTCGTGGCCTTCTCCTACCTCGACCTCGTACTGCTCTTCTACTTCCATAGGAGGTTCGAGAGCGCCGCGCCCGGCTCACCGGCGAGACGGAGGCTCAAGGTGGCCGTCTGGGTCCTCACCACCATGCTCACGGCCGTTCTAAGCTATAAGGTGGCGGCTATCATGCCGCTGCCAGTGCAGATCCTCGTTTGGGCCATGGCCGGCGCCGCCACAGCAGGAGGATTCTACGCCTTCTTCCTGTTCCGGGAAGGCAAGGCAAGTGTCCGTCCATTCCTTCACCTTAATTATTATACTTATATATATACTACTAGTAGTTTATTAAATTATTCTCATAGACGGAACGTTATACTTTTCACGGCAATATCAACTCGTTTATTCAAAAGAAAAATGTTTACCTGCAACTAGTATGCTTTTAGTCTTGGCTTTTTTGCTTGTGTTCCCCGTGCATGTATTCTCATACAACTGTCCAGATGCCTAGGCGGCAAGAATTGATCACCAAGTGTGCCCGCCGGCCAACCTAAGCAGCATATCACCCCGGTTGCTTTCAACATCGACAACCCGTTGGGTGAAATATATATGTGGACAACTAAGCCGGAGATTCCGTTGGACACCATGTAATTTTTGTCCACGCGACCGGACACCCCCAAATAGACAAATGCATAGGGTGGACAAATCGAGGAACACACTTACAGATGCCGGCCTTAACCTGGTTGCTAACACGACATGCCTGTGTATTGAGCTTCTATTAAGACTAGATGACCATATCAAGTCATCTTCATTCCTGAATCCTGATAGCAGCTTTCAATGATGTTTCTTTCTTGTTTTACTCTACTTGTAAAAAAAATCAGTAAACCTCAACAGTTTTTACATCATTCTCAATTTATGTTTTTTCTTTGTCTTCCTACTTCTATGACAATTTTTATTGTGACATCTTTCTCTCCCAAGTTTATTTAGCCGGATATTTGGCTTCTTGTGTTTAGTTTTTAAAAAGATAAAGAAAACAAGTATATCCTCAGGCATACATCTGTCTACAAATGACAAACTCAATCGTTAACTAGTCTAGACAGCAATCAGCGAGAACTATGATAGCCAACCTAGAGGATATCAATTATCCTGTTAAATCGCATTTAGATACTGAATAACAAGCAGGGCACGCTTCAGCGGAAGATTGACATATACTCCCTCCGTCCCATAATATAAAATCGTGTTTGATACTATACTAGTGTAAAAAAACGCTCTTATATTATGAAATGGAGGGAGTACTTTGCTAAGGAGGTGATCAACATTAGAAGGGTAGCATTAGGTGATCATGATTAGTTCCCTTGCCGCTTTGTGCCTTGTCCGTGTGGTGCCAAACCAACACAACTTTTTTTGTCAAAGTGTCATTTTCAGGTCAAAATAAACCATGCATAAAAGAACATTTAGATTTGATCTTCTGCAGTTCTCTAAATTATACTTTTTTAGAGAATTCACAGTTCCTTATGTTTTTCTTTTGTTTTGTTTTTTCCTCATGTTCAGTAAATTTCTTGCTTTTGATTCAGAACTTCTACTTTTATTAATTCTGAATTTGCTGGGAAAAAATTCTTATGTGGTTTATCACAGAATATATATGCTTTATACAAACTTGGTGTAGACAATATTGACATCATTGAGTCTATACATAAGCAAGACCACTAAATTCGAGTGATTTGGTGTAAATATGCGCCAACATAAAACACAACATTTAGCCATGGATCTTGTTGGATTTTAATAGAGTTTCTAAGTTTATGTGAAGTGATGCAAAATGCACAATGAACTTATGCGGTTTCTCGAAGGAAAAAGGTTTGTGTCGAGTGAAAATCAGAGAAAGTTGACAGAATCATGCAGTTGTTGAGATGGCCAAGTCAATGTTCAATGAGAGGACATCAATAAGAACGGTATTCCTGATACCTTTTGGAAACAAGTTGTCAATAGAACAACTTCTAATTTCGACAAACACTATCTAAAGAAGATGGATCGAAGTCAGACAAAGCTGTTCCTACAGGATCTAACATGATTTTTGGGACCAAAGTGAAGCCGGTCTAAACTGACAGTTTAACTATCATATTATATTTCTAGTGTGGCTCTTAACATACTTGGGTTTGATCTGAAGCCAAGCAAAAACAATTCCAACTTTCATATATTCTATGTCTGGTGTGGCTCTTAACATGAGTTTAGTTTTGTAAAATTATTTTTCTTTGGTCCATCGATAAATAGTAAAACTTGAATCTATTTGTCCACGTATGTTCACTGGATTTTCTTCCATAACAATTTGACAGTGAAAACACAGTTTGTCTTTGATGAAGATAAGATAGTAGAAACAAAACGAATGGGGTGTGCTGGTTTACAGGCTTTGACCTAAATTATACATGCAAACAGTCATGCTCATTCTTATCTTCAGCACCCTATTTGTTCGGATAAACATAACAAGTTTTTTCTGTTCTGTTTCGCAGGATGGTTAAGGAAGCGTGGCATATATTTGCTGGGAAAGCCCTTATTTTGGATCCTACATGCTCCAAACGTAGCTGGGAAAAGAAATCAAAGGTACATATGTTCTTTCAGGAAAATGGGACGTTATGGACAAGGTTTGGCGCACTCTCACTTCCAGGTCGTTGGCTGCTGCCGCAACTGTTGCCGCTGAGCACGCAAATGTTCGACTTTTGTCCTTCTAGGGCCATGGGCACTGAGCTCGGGAGGGCGTTCTCTCTGTCAAATTCTTGTCACGCTATATGAAACCTTACATCTAAGCTGCTAAAGTGAATGACGGGTATTGTCTGTATTGTGTATTGTGTATTGTGTAGGTAGCAAGCAGCTTCCTTTTGTCCCAGGTCATGTAATATCATCAGCAAAAATAGAACTTAAGACAGCAAGGTCTTACATTTTTTTTTGTTAAAGAAGAAGGTGGGGTAGCAAGACTGATGATATTGTTGCTCGCTTGGTGTGGTAACTCATACTGTGGCAGTGTAGTTTGGTCATGCCATGACGAGTGGCATAATCAAAACAAGGATCAGTTCAACTTTTTTCCTGAAAGGATCAGATAATAATAACAGAGAAAAAAGAAAGCAAGGACAAAGGGGACGGACTGGGCAGAGTGTGGATATTATCACAAATCGTAATCGGCAAAATTCTAATAGTATACGACGAATTGAGTTGACCTTACCCGCTTGTCTTTGGTCAAGATGTTTGGTGCACCTAATGGCCAACTACTAACAATTTGTCATGAAATAGGCCAAGTGCGCAGTGGGTTCAGTTGTGTTGGAATTTGGGAAAGTTTTACTACTTTATAAAACATTCGTGGTCAGCTATTTTGGTTTGTGAAGCATAAAGCCTTTGAAGCAAGCAACTCCCTCAACCCCAAGCCTTGTAGTGTCATCAGTAAGAACGGAACTTAAGACTGAATTGTTGACTGTACCTTTCAGGTTTCAGGCACTGGGTGGCGAGGATCGAACGGGACACACGCCATTGCACGCTGCTGAACATTGAACGAGACGTCAATACAATATTATCGTATAGACAACGTAAGCGACCCAATAAGTTTGACTTAAGAAGAAAAGAAAAAAGACAAAGACCTTCCAGTACCATATGTTCCAGTTGGACTTGCAATAAGACATCCGAAGCTTCATGGTTGCTGATGGTGGGCGTGGTGATGCTGTTGACATTTGACAGATACCACCGGCTCTACGGACAGGGTATGCCCACTGCCGCCCGTGTAATTTTCTTCTGTAGAACATGATGAGTATAATAAAGCGGCCAAAGAGAACGAACTGATTACTGAGTACAGAACTAATTTGGCAACACGATATGCAAGTGCCCAAATATTGAAATAGATAGTAGGTACGTAGTTGATGCCGGCGCTTTGTTCCCTCGCTAAGCAACACGATATGCTAATACAGTTGTCCTTACCGGAGTAAGGTAGTGGATGTCGGCGCCTCCCGCCGTCTCGTCCTCATCGTCTCCTGTCCCCGGGAGTTAATTGCAGGAAAGTACCACACTTGGGGCAGTTGTAACGTATCAGTACCACTATTTAAATTTTTTACAAGTCAGTACCACGTTTGAGGCTGGTCGTTGCAATACGGGCTAAACTGCGTATAACTCTATATTGACGCTGTATCTGACAACCAGGCCCCACCAGTCAGTTCACAAGCCGCCGAACCGGCTCGGCTGGTCTACCTGGTCGAACCCAACTCACTCACTCCTCACGAACCCTAGCCCTCGCCCCGCTCGAGCTCTCGCCCGCCGATTCGCCGCCGACCGTCGCGCATTCCCCCGCCGCCACCGCACCATGGTTCACGAGGATGAGAGCAGCGACGACTACTCCAGCCTGCAGCACATGAACTCCTCCGATGACGACAGCATGTTGTACCGGGTGAGTGGTGTAGCTAGGGTTAGGGTTAGGGTTCCTGCTTTGGGGATTTGACTTTGATTTGGGGGGTTTTGGTTCATTTTGCTCCCGCATATCCCTGCCAGCATTGAAGACCAAGACTACATGGGCATTGAGACTGGAACCATTGTTCCCTGCGAGCAGCATGGGCTGCCATGTGAGAGGCGTGTAGCCTTTGAGGGATTTGAGACGGGCAAGAGGTTCTTAGCCTGTCCTCTTAAAGTAAGATTCTGCACTTTCTATGTCTTTGTATTAAAATGAGTTAGTAGTAGCCCCACAGTTAGTAGTAGCCCCCCAAGTAAGATTCTGTTCTTGTGATTGCCATTCTTTATCCAATTAGTAGTACTTATGCACTGATGCTGATCATTGGAGTAGGCATCTGTTAATTTTTTATGTGGCCAGGAGCTTAGTTTCCAGTGCACAGCATTGTTTAAGCTTTGATCCTGTTAGTTTAGTGCTTTATGAGTGCTTTATAGTTGATTATTGTAGGTCATTGATTATTGCAGTGCACATGTTGTGTTGTTCTTTAGGTCATTGATTATTGTAGTATATTATTGAAATACAGTTAGTTAGCTCTGTTGTTCTTTAGTTCTTTAGTTCTTTATTTAAGATCATATTACTCTATTCTTTAACAAACATAGGTGCTGGATATATTGCAGGAAGGTCAGAACTGTGGTTCTATTCAATGGGTTGACCCAGAGTGGCCTCCTACAATGCAAAATGCACTGTTGAAGCTATGGAAAATGTATCAAGACAGCAAGAGTGATAGGAGGAAGGATAACCTGGAGAGTTCACTCACTATTCATCATTTGACAGAAGAAAAAAATAAACTGGAGGACAACTATGACAAATTAGTTGAAGATGTTCATGAACTTTTGAATGCCCAAGAGGATAGGATGCTGGATTTCAGATATTTGCAGTCTAAGAGTGCAGAGGAGAGGAATGCTGAGGTGACCAACTCAGTTGTCTCAGATATGAAGACAGAGATGGAGAAGAAAGAGGCAGAGATCTTCAAGCTGCAAGGGAAGTATGAAGTCCTTATGAACCTGACAAAAGCCCAAGGCACTGTCATCAGGAACCTGAAGTTTAACCATTTGAAAGAGAAGGAAGTGCTTAGTGCAGACATGAGGAACTTGCAGTTCCAGGTTGTTGAACTAACTGTGTCTGTGGAGAAGCTAACCCAAGAAAATCTCAAGTTGAAGCAGGATGCTGAACTCACCCAGTCTCAGGAAAAGCTTACCCAAGAGAATCTCCAGCTGAAGGATCACATTGGTGATATGAAAAAGGGACATGATAAGCTCATCCAAGAGAATCTCCAGCTGAAGGATCACATGGGTGATCTGAAAAAGGGCCATGACAAGCTCACTAAAGATAGGGCTCAGCTCAAGCTTCAGATTGCTAATCTGTTGAAGGCAGAGGAGAAGAACAAGCAGAAGATGAAGGGGATCCAGGCCATCTTGGATGAATGAACAAGATGAAGAGGCTGCTAAGCTAACCTTTTGGGAAGTAGTATCAATGGATCTATTCTGTATGTCTATATGGATCTGTTAGTTTGAATTATGATTCTGTAAGAATCTATTAAGTATGTTGCTTTAAGCTATGAACTATGTTGTACTCCAGTATGTTGTTGTAAGAATGTATTATGGCTATGTTATGTATGGATCTTTTAGTTGGAATTATCTTGCTTGCATAGATGCTTCATAGATGGATGTAGTTAGATAGATGTTGGGTTCCGTCGACGTCGACAACCCCTAAAGACTAAAACTTTGGCTATGTTGGGTTCCGTCGACGTCGACAACCCCTAAAGACTAAAACTTTGGCTATGTTGGGTTCCGTCAACGTCAACAACCCCTAAAGACTAAAACTTTGGTTATGTTGGGTTCCGTCGACGTCGACAACCCCTAAAGACTAAAACTTTGGCTATGTTGGGTTCCGTCGACGTCGATAACCCCTAAAGACTAAAACTTTGGTTATGTTGGGTTTCTTCGACGTCGACAACCCCTAAAGACTAAAACTTTGGTTATGTTGGGTTCCGTCGACGTCGACAACCCCTAAAGACTAAAACTTTGGCTATGTTGGGTTCCGTCGACGTCGACAACCCCTAAAGACTAAAACTTTGGTTATGTTGGGTTCCGTCGACGTCGACAACCCCTAAAGACTAAACCTTTGGCTATGTTGGGTTCCGTCGACGTCGACAACCCCTAAAGACTAAACCTTTGGCTATGTTGGGTTCCGTCGACGTCGACAACCCCTAAAGACCAAAATAACAGAAAGAGTACACACATAACCCCCTCATCTCTTGGGGCATAATTGACATAGTTTAGATTCATGACTAATAACAGAAAGAGTACTCTAACAGATAGCATGTCAAACCAAAATAATAATTGTTTTGAAACAGACTTAACTTGCCCCTCATCTCTTGGGGCAGCACTGACATAGTTTAGAAACATGACTCATACATAGTAGAAAGAGTACTCCACCAGATAGCATGTCAACCCAAAATGATAACTGGTTTCAAACATACATAACTTGCCCCCTCATCTCTTGGGCATAACTGCCATAGTTTAGAAACATGACACATGACACTCAGGTATTTCCACTTGCAGTAAAAAAGGACATCCAGTATGAGTTGTAGGGCCAGCAGAAGTGGAAGCACCAGAAGTGGAAGCCCCAGCAGCAGCTCTTGGTGCAGAGAAAGGCCTTGAATGCCTTGCAGCACCATGCCTTGCACCAGCTCTTGGTGCAGCCTGTGCTCTTGCTGGTGCAGCCTCTCCTCTTGCTGGTGCAGCCTGTGCTCTTGCTGGTGCAGCCTCTCCTCTTGCTGGTGCAGCCTGTGCCCTTGCTGGTGCAGCCTCTGCCCTTGCTGGTGCAGCATGTGCCCTTGCTTCATCAACATTCCTTGATCTTCTAGATGCCTTGCAAAAATGAAGGAAACATGAAGAGAAGGAAACATACAATAAATACAAAACATAGTACTAGTTAACAAGGTGCTTACCACATGCTTATTTTTTCTCAAAGCCAACTCTGGTTTCAATTTTTTGCTGCAGCTGGTGTATCTATGGCCTTGCAGCCCACAGTTGCTGCATGTTATAGTGGCCATTCTTGAACTCTCCTTTGGCTTTGGAACCTCAAATCTGCCCTTTATACTCTTTTCTCTCTTTCTTCCCTTCTTCACATGAAATTTAGGTGGCTCTATGTCTGGTCCTGTTGTCTTTGTCCAATCATGTTCACCAGGAATAGGATATATCATTGGTTCATAAGCTGCTAGGTAAAATGGTTTTTTGAAGAATTTACAGACATAGTCCTCTGGAAACCTTTTTGCCTTGTTAATTGCTGATATTGCATGGTTGCATGGTGTCCCACTCAGGTCCCACTTTCTGCAACCACATGTATGAAGTGCCAAGTTGACAGCATGCGTTTGCTGCCCACTGGTTACTTGCCATAGATTAACACTAGCTTGAATGGGTTTACAGAATCTGGCCCTTTCCTTTTCCACCTCTAACTTCTCAGCATAATGGGGTGTGATCTCCCACAGAGCTGCCTTTCCACTCTCTCTATTCCTATGCCACCTCACCATCTGCTTATTCTTAATACCATCAATCATAGTCCTAATAGGTTTTTTCCTAAAATCAAGGATGTACTTGTTGAACTCCTCAGATAGGTTGTTAACAACCAAGTCTGTCTTACAGTTTGTGTCAAAAGCATGCCTAGCCAAGAATCTTGCAGGTATTCCACTCAGCCACTTCCAAGCTTCCTCACTCTCATTTTTTAGATCATTCATTGCAATGTCAAACTTGTATTGGTTATAAGCATAACTAGCATTATCCATGCATTTCTTAAGATCTTCTCCCCTAAACCCAGCATTTTGGAAGTTTGCATACAAGTGTCTAAGGCAAAATCTTTGGTGGTAGTTGGGAAATACTTGAGAAATTGCATTTAGTAGGCCCTGTTGACATAGCATATCATACTAAGCTACTGGCATCGTAGTATAAAGACCAAATTTGCATTAAGATAAACAAGAGGATGCATTCATACCTTCTGTCTATCAGACATGATAGTATAAGGACCAAATTGTCCAACTTCTCCTCCTAGACATATCTTCAGTTGGTGCAGAAACCAACACCAATTTGTTGTATCCTCTTGTCCAACAATACCAAATGCCAGTGGGAAAATGTTGTTGTTGCCATCTCTGCCAGTGGCAGCAAGTATTTGAGCTCCAGTGGTGAGCTTAATAAAGCAGCCATCAACACCTATATTGCATTTGTAAGACCAAATTCAGTAACTAACTATTCTATATATGTCATCTACAAAAATTTATACACAATTCTATATATGTCATATAAAAGCAAGGAGCTATTACTCACTATATAACACTACTAACCTACTAAATAAAGCACTAAAATAAAGCATATACATCATATAAAACAGGTCACTAACCTATGAATGGTCTGCATGCACTGAGAAAGCCCTCCCTTGCTCCATTGATGCAGAAGAACATAGCATGAAACCTTGGTCCTGGATGTGGTATTTTTGTAGTAGGTTTTGGGGTTACAGTTGTAACTATAACTCTACTCCCAGGATTTGTATCCATGATTGTTTGAGCATAGTCCCTCAGCCTGGGATATTGTTTCTTGTGCTCTCCTAAAACAGCCTCTACAGCAAGGTTTTTGGCCCTATAGGCCATGTGCTTGCGCACATCAACACCATACTTCTCATTGCAGTTGTCAATCAGAGTCAAAATACTTGTGTGGATCAGACCTGAACAGGGACTCATATGTCTGTGCAAGCCACTTTGCACTAACCCTTGATGTCTCTGTAGTGCTAGGGCAAGTGTGCTGCAGCCTCATTTTTTTATTGCAAATGTCTTCTCCCCTTTGATAACTGCTGCAACTATGAAGAACTGACAATGCTCTTGTTTGCAGCAAACAATTATCCTTTTGTCTGAGTTTCTATGATACCTGAAATTTCTGGCCTGTGTAATGTGCAAGCTCAACAGAGCATCTCTGAATTGTTGCTGATTTTTGAAACACATGTGCATACATAACTGTTGATGTGGTTGCTCCAGTTTTTCATTATACCATATCCTTGCTGGCCTTTTCATGGCCCTACTCTTCCTTCCTTTTGGTAGGACAAATGCTAGTGGCTCAAATTCATCATCGTCATTATCCAATAGCAACCCAGTATCTTCTTCATCTGATGATGGTCTGAAATCTGGTTTCAAGTCCTCTAACACATTAGAATGTGTCCTAGTGGTGGGCCCTCTCCTAACTGGCAGCTTTTGCCTCTTTTTACCAGCTGCTTTCATGGGTGGTTCCTTCTCCTTCTCAGAATCTTCCTCCTCATCCTCCTCAATATCAAACAACTCCTCAACCTCAGTGTCATCCTCATAGTGTAGTTGTTCCTTATCTGAATCTTCATCTGTTTCTTCATCTGAATCTGCATCCTCTTCTAGTTCTGCATCTGCTAGCCTCTTTCCCTCTATTATCTCTGTGTCTTCAGCAATCCTGTACGTCTTCATGCAGAAAGGGTTGTTGTCACTGTCATATGCCCCTTGAGAGTCATCAGTACTCTTATATCCCTCCTCTTCCTCTTCTTCCATCACAGATTTGAGCTTCCTCTTGCTGACATTTCTGCTCTCTTGTGTGCACATACCAGCAGGTTGTACTACTGCACTACTGTTGCTGCTTTGACTCTCATAAACAACACCATGATCATTAACAACAAGCACAGGAGGATCTCTCAGATCATACACAACAGGTTCTTCATATAAAACTGTGGCTAATTTTTCCTCACTAACATGAGATGCAGTACTGACAAATGATGTGGCCCTGACTAACAAGTTCAGAACTAAATTGTCCTCATTCTGCTTCTTAATTTGCTGCAACTTGATGTTTGTGTCTATCAAATCTAGGGCATGCTCTCTCTGCACTCCTATGCATGTATTCCCCATGTGGTACAATTCATCACTGAAGTTAAATCCTTGTGTTCGCATCAGTGCATACAAATTCAAATATGTGACATCTGAGTTGCATATCTTCCTATCCAAATTATGCTGAGCATCGAAGTGAATCCTAACATCCCAAACAGCATCATCCAAACTACAATGGACAGCAAAATTTCAGTAAACCTAACCCTAGCCCGAATCATGGCACAAATGAGAGAGTAGAGAGGGAGAGGACAGAGCACTTACAGTACGCCACCCAATCCATGGCTCCAGTGATGGCTCGTGGTAGGGTTGGCCACCCAGATCTCAGCCAGCCGCGGCCGCTGCTCCATGGACAGCGGCGCCTCCATGCCCTCGTCGTCATCGCTGTAGTAAGCAGACGAACTGGACTCCTCGCCGTCGACTTCGATTCCTCTGTGTGCATCGCTCCCGAGTCCGGGGAGGTCTCCGTACCCGCCCACAACGCCACCGCTGCTCCGGCCACCGCGACCGCCGCCGCCCGGACTAGCCATCGCGAGGAGAGGGAGAAGGAGAGGGAGAGGGAGAGGAGAGAACTGCTAGGGTTAGACCGAGCCAAGACCGACCGAGCCGTAGACCGGCCGAGCCACCCGAGCAACGCACCGGTTCGGCGGCTTGTGAACTGACTGGTGGGGCCGGGTTGTCAGATACAACGTCAATACAGAGTTATACGCGGTTTAGCCCGTATTGCAACGACCAACCTCAAACGTGGTACTGACTTGTAAAAAATCTGAATAGTGGTACTGATACGTTACAACTGCCTCAAGTGTGGTACTTTCCTGCAATTAACTCTGTCCCCGGCGATCCCCTCATTACAACGCCCCGCGGTGGTGCCACAGAAAGAGATCGGGAATGGAGAAGAGGATGCTCTCTTGGAGGAATAGGGGAAGACCGAAGACGGGGGAAGGAAGGATCCCCGATCCCGGTTCCCAGCGAGCCGGCCGGCGTTCTCTGCGGAAGGGGATGGGTACCGTACCCACGGCCACGGGAAGGCAGAGTGCCAGCTCGATGCGGTGTATACTGGGCCCATTTCGGTTAAGGGTAGCGGGCCTTGCGAGTGATTATAACAGGCCCACCCAAATCCCCCGGGCGTTTCCCGCCATGCGCGCCCGTGGAACTGATATTGTAATTAACTTGGCATCCGCGAACCAACTTGTGGTTGAGATGGTTAGGTGGACAGTGGTATCCCCAACCCATCAGGGTTCAAATCCTGGTGCTCACATTATTCCTGGATTTATTTCAGGATTTCCGGTGATACGCTTTCAGTGGGAGTACGGTGGCTTCGTAAATCTCAAGATGATATGCCGGCTGAGTCTCTCGGAGGTACTCATAGGGGTAGGGAGTGCGTGTGTGCGTTCATAGGGGTGAGTGTATGCGCGTGTATATGAGCGCTTGTGTCTGTACTGATGCTCAAAAAATTAACTTGGCATCCCGTTTAGTCTAGCGGTTGCTGGCACTGGCAACATGGGTTGATTCAGACTGTCATGTGATTTTCCTCGCATTCTGCTTGAACACTGCCCTAGAGAGACCAGTTAGGGCATTTTCAACGCCAGGCGCTACGGGAAGGTGCTAGGGAAAATTTCCCATCCGATTGTCAGTTACGTCTTCAATTCCTGGCGTCCGATGCCACAAGGACGCAAAACAAGGCAGCGAGTGCTTGCCCATTTTTCTCCACGAGATGAGGCAACCAGCGATGTTTCAATCCGTATTTAGCGCTGATGGTTAGCGCCTAGCGTTGGACCAGATAACGCTTAGAGCTTTTAAATTATTTTCTTATTTATTTTTTTCAGTTTAAGCGCCTAGATAAGAGTTCACCATTGTAGATGCCCTTATGTTGCTCATCAACTGCCGAGCCTTTCGATCAGGATAATACATCTTTGTGGCTGGATGGAGATGGAGGACCCCCCTAGACCCATGTTGCGAGCTACTCCCTCCCGTTATTTTTAGTCTGCATATAAGTTTTGTCCGAAGTCAAAGTATCTCTACTTTGACCAAATTTGTTAAAAAAAATATCAACAATCATAATGCCAAATCAATATTGTTTAGATTCATTGTGAAACGTAGTTTCATAGTATATATATTTTGCACTATAGATGTTGATATTTTTTAATGTAAACTTGGTCAAACTTTGTAAAGTTTGACTTGGCAAAAATCTAATACGCGGAGTAAAAAGGAGAGCAGTAAGAAAGAGGTTATTTGCCTTTTTTTAAACATTATTTGAATTAAACATATAAACCTGAAGTTGCACATTTGCAGTACTTGTTACGAAATATCGCTATGGTACATTTTATTTTCTTAATTTTTAAAAGTGCGGCAGCATTTTTTATGCCTTGGACGCACACCTGAAACACGGAAATAAAGGCAACCAATGATTTATCAAAAATAGTAAAAGTTGGTCTACCCACTAAAGGCATCTCCATTGCAGGGTGCTTCCTTAGGTGCTAACAGAAAAAAATATTCAAAAAATAAAAAAAATCTGTCTAAGCATTCTCTCAACAATGCTAGGCGCTAATCCCTGGATAAAAACAAGGCATAGCGTTGCTTTCCATAGTTCGTACAGAAGGAGAAAGAAGGCAAGCACCCAATGTACTTCCTCAGTCCCATAATGTAAGACGTTTTTTAACACTAGTGTAGTATCAAAAAGCATCTTACATTATGGGACGGAGAGAGTATTTTCTAGCAACCAAGTATCAATTTGCTACTCCCTCCGTCTCATAATGTAAGACGTTTTTTGATATTTTTTTGACATTTGTAGAAATAAATCCTAGCGCTTTCCCTTGCCCCGCGCATTGTAGGTGGGGCCTTATGTGCCGGATCGGACTGAAATCCCTCATTCCATCCCCAGATAAAGGGAGTCCGAACGCGTACGCGGATATACTACCAACACAACATAGGACCACTCCGACCACACCACAAAGATGTAGAGCCGACACTATCCAAAGATGTACTAGCACATTTATTAACCATCAACTCTAGTCAACAACCACTAAATAACTCTTTCCAAGTTACAGCCTTCATATAAACAAACAACAACGGTATCAAGTCATGCATGTCTTCCTTCTAATTACCCACCCCCATTCTCTGATTCTCTCCATCTACTGTACATACAACAGGCACCACCATAAGCTCTCTACTTCTTTCTTTCTTCTTTTTGCTGGGAAGCCTTCTCTTTCCTTCCTTCTATTTTTGCTGGGAAGCTCTCTCTTTCATCAGCCGCCTCTCGGTGAACCTGCAATGGTAAAGAAAAAACACAACATGTTGGGTTAGCCAAACAGCAACAGTCAGAATTCCTTTCATCGATGGGTATTAGCACCCTCCTTGTTACCAGTGGAAGATTAGTTCAGACGTAGGATACAATCGCTAGGAAGTACTTCGAATTCAAGGAAAACCAAATCAAATGTATGAAAGAAAAGCAGCTAGCACAGAATGGATCGGACAGTAAGAACTCAACCTAGTGCACAAGAGCGACAGAATGTATAAGATAGTAAGAACTCAACCTAGCACCCAAGAGTCACAGAATTAATCAAGTAGTAAGACCTCCACCTTTGCCCCCTCGACTATCGCCTCGGTTGCCAGTAGCCACAGGTCTGGCCAGCAACCACCATTCCACACCTACCGAAGTAGGTGGCTAGCTTGACAGTGACAAGGACTATGGAGAGTAGCAAAGGATCGATTTGGGGTCGGTATGGGAGTGAACAAAGACACAGGCAGGGGAGGGGAGAGGAGAGGAAGCCATCTAGGATGAAATGGTGCTACTTCTGGTTCTAGGAGTTCAGGGTGCAAGTTAAATGGCATTAGAGTCAGGGTGGAAACCAAACCTACACAACAATTCGGCAACCAAAAGTAGACCTCCTCTTATTAATTTTCTTGTTCATGGAAGACAATAATACTAAGCATGGATGGAAGGCAACCAAAAGTAGATCTCCTTAATGTTCTTGTTCGTGGAAGGCAATAATACTAGGCATAGATGTTTGAGTCGATGTAAAGTTCGTTTTCTATACAGTAGTCAAAACATCCTTGAGAAATTCCATTTACCAAATAAGATGCTACTTATCCAGCAAGAATGGCGAGTTTGAACATTACATATTCCTAGCTTGTGATTGATCAAGGAAAGAGGTTATCTTATATTCTTATTGGAGAAAATGTAGGGCAAAGACAAAGATATACCTGATATACATACTGCAGATAAAGAAAATGCTTTGTCTACAGGAAAGCAGCTTCACAGGTGGCCTTGTTGTGGCCTACTTGCTTGCACCTGCTACAGAGCCGTATAAGAGTGGTTGGCTTGTTGGGGTTAAGCCGCTTCCTTCTAGGTTTATCTGATGTCCGTGGCCTGGGAGGCGGGACCATTGCCGCAGCGCTAAAATCAAGGGTGTCCATGTCGGGAATTGGGTAGATTGTTCCTGAGTATGTCTGACGGTAGCTATCTGTTGTGAAAAACTTTGAGCAGTAGTCGTAGAAAGACCGCCCAATCCTGTTACACACAGCGATAACATGCATGCAGGGGAGGCCAGAAAGTTGCCACCTCCGGCACGTGCATTCCCAGTTTGCAAGATTAACAACAAAAATACCGCTGCCCCGCACTTCAAACACGGTCTCAGAAGAGCATAGCACGGTCAGCTTGCCAGCCTTGGTTATCTCATCCTTTGCTTTGTAATCAATGGAAGGTGTTAGAGGCCCTTCCCATGACTTGCAGGCTTCACGCCTCGCTTCTATTGTCTCCATTATTTTTGTCCTCAGAGAGTCCACCATCAGCACCATGGACCCCTCCTTCTTTGTAGGTATCCAGTTATTAAACGCATCAACAATGTTCGATGAGAAATGGTCATACCGACAGCCTCTGAAGATGGCATCTGACCAATGCTCTGGCTTACTCGCAATGATCCAGTCGGCAGCTTCAGTGGATATATTCCTTATGCTCTCAATTGATGCATTAAAATCATCAATGCTGCATGCTTGGGCTGCACGAGTAAAATCCTCGACCATCGCATCTCTTATCTGTTGCGACCATGGTCCCTTCTTCAGTTCTCCTTTGAATTCCTCCATGATATGATGCAAACAGAAGGCATGGTGGCTACCTTCAAACGCATGTGCGACAGCAGCATCCAGACCCTTTTGTCCATTGGACAAGAATGTCATAGCATTCAATGGGTAGTTATGATACTGGAGAGCAATCCTCAGCTTCATCAAGAACCAAACCCAGTTCTCGTAATTATCATCTTCAACCACATTAAATGCAACTGGAAAGACACCATCATCTGCATCAACTGCAGCGGCAACCAGCAACTTATACTCATTTGTCGCTTTGAGCGGAACCTTGTCAAGAAAAAGGAGGGGCCTGCACCCACTTGCAAAGCCTTCCAAAGAAGCATGGAATGCAAAAATAAAACGTCGGTTTTCAGAGAACTCAGACAAGTCAAGTATACTCCCTGGGTTAGTCTGCATAAGCCTCTCCCCATACCAGGGCAAATGGCCTGATGCCTCCCTCTGAACATGAAACATCTCCTTCTGAGCCACTTCTCTACCTCGCCAAACCTGTGAATAGGTCAGCATAACTCCATACTCTTCATGTATTTCCTTGACAAGATCCTTTGGTTTGAGCAATGAGTTCTCACGCAGTTTCTGCTTAATGATGGTAGTCAGCCACTGTCTTGTTGCTCGCCGCTGACCCTCACCGCCTTCTCCTCCACATGTATGCTCATCAGTCATTTTCTTGATAACAAATTTCTTGTTACGAGATGACTCAGATGCATGCAATCGCCAGGTGCAGCCATCCGCAACACACTTTACAGTGACACGGGTGGTTTCATTCTTAATAAATCGGTACACAAATCCTTTGCCGATGGAGTACTTGCACAACTGAGCTCGGAAATCCTTCACATTATCAAATTCTTGACCAACACCTTTGATAATGTCCTCCCAAAACAAAGCAGGATTATTGGTAAGCTCCTGTGGAGGATCTATTATGATATCAGAACCATCATATGCATTGACTGCATCATCAAAAAAACCAGTTGGTTCCCTGCAAAAGCCATGCTGGCATCTGTGAAACTTATCCTTTTTACGAACTCTGTGGAGTACAAAAGACATAATAAAGTGAGCAGATAACTACCTTTGTGTGGTATCAACGAGAGCAAGCTTGTCATGATTCAGATCGTCTGGAGCAGAGGAAACAGCTCCAGCTGTGGTGGGAAAGGCAACATCATGGCCAAATTCCAGCGGAAAATCCCTAGTTTCATCCAAGGAAAATAGAAATCATAAGTTTTGGACAATATCATGTCACAAAGTAGAATGAGTGACATTTACAATTTACAGATCATGACAGTACAAACAATGAAAACCATACATGTTATCATGAGACTGTAAGAGAGAACTAAAGTAGCAGTAACTACAAAATATTCAGAATGAAAAACGATCACAAAAGGCATGCAGTCAGGGCACGAAACCATTCAGATCACAATGTGAAATACAGAGAGCATGATATGAAAACTATGCAAGAGAAACAGCTTCAACAACGGGTGGTAGTAGGTATACATCAGCAGTTGTCCTAACTAACAAAGTAGTGCAGATGCCTACAATGTAATAAGGGGTATAACAAAGTAAGGAAGATGCATATAAAGTAACCATAACAAAAAAAACAAAGGGGCAGTAACGAAGTGTCGTGAAGATGCCTATATGTAAGCATATTATGCAGTCAATGAATGATGCTATAAACCAAGGCAATGGCAAGATCTATTTCCTAACATAAATGATACTATATAAACCAAGGCAGTGGCAAGATTTAAATTCTAGACATTTCACCAAACATGAATAAATGAAAATGGATGGCAGTAATGGCAGCTAAAAACTCCAGAAAATAAGGCAGGCAGACAACTTTATATGCTAACTGCCTAACCACAACATTGAAACCTATGTTTTTAAGGCGACGCTTCGCTTTAAGGCACTGGGGGGGCGCCTCGACGCCTAGGCGCCTAAAGCGGACGCCTAGGCGCCTAAAGCGGGCATATTTGCAAAGCGCTGGGGGGGCGCCTCGACGCATAGGCTTCGCCTTACGGACGCCTTAAAAACATAGATTGAAACAAACTGCTCCTCCTGAAGTTGGCATGAATTTAATTTGCAGAGAAGGCTACTATTGAATAATAAAATAGGGGCTTTAAATCTGGTGTACAATAATATGTGACCAAGATACATCTCACAATAGGAAGAAATCAGGGCACAGTAGACATGCAAAGATGAATCAACTATAGAAGACTGGTTGCATACTCGTTGTAATCATTCAAGGTCACCAAAGCTCTTGGTTGATTTATATCACTGGTAGGTTGATTGAGATCATTGGTAGGTTGATTGAGATCATTGGTAGGTTGATTGAGATCATTGGTATCAGCTTGAACTACAACACCAGTAGCACTGGCGGTCTTCTTATTACTTTTGGATACCCTGGAGAAGACAAAAGAGATCATTGGCTGTAACATGGAAGAGTAGTAACATTAGAAAATCTAAACCAGCACAGTACCACCTACTTGTTTTTGGAAGCTGTCCTTTTCCTTTTGTCGCCATGTGCATTAGATCCAGCTTTAACAGTGGAAGCTCCAGTGTACGTTACGACACTCCTACGTTGCCCAGTGTAAGAAAAAATATCCATCACATCAGGAGATGTTTGATATTGGCTCTTCTACATGAACTACAAAAAGGTAGAACAACGCATACCTGTTCTCCACTCTACTTATCACAAAAACATCTGCTTGGGCAGCACTAGCAGTAAAATCAACCATCCGTTGCAAATCTCTATCACATGAGATTGTGATGAGCGTCCTGTTATTGTTCGGAAGGAAGTACTTGAACGACATATCGGTGACATCAACATGGAACACCTTGGACACCTCATCCTTGAAGCTGTCAAGGGACATCTCCCGAGAGACGTCAACAGCGTGCGCTTCTCCTCCTTTGTAGATCAAATTCCCATTGGGACCAGAAGTGAACTCCCCACCATGTTGGCAAATGGCTACCACAAAACCACCCTCTGCCATGCTTCCTTAGCTGTTCCGCGATGCCACTGCATTTTAGAAAGAAAAAAAAATAGATTATAGTGACGGAAAACATTGCAGAAAGTAAGAATATGAACTCTAGAATACAGCACCAGTTTAACATGAGATTTTACAAAATTGGTCATTCGTATGACAGGTAGACAGAATTACGCACAAACGACAGACTGCACCATTTGCTTTTGATATTCCTCCCTATGATTTATTAGGAAAGAAGTCTTTGCTCTGGCTGGGCCACGTCATTCAATCTTTTGACTCCAAAGCGTCAACCTTCCAATCAAGTATACCATCGCAGATCTATGATGATTTCTTTTTACCTAGGGTGATTTTATCTTATTTTTATAACCATTGGGAACGGGACTGATTTTTTCCTGTGCTCGATGTGGAAAACATTCTCTCGGGGGAAATTCTGATTTACTCAGCGCTGTTGGGATTCGATACCTGGCCTCTAGATTGCTCCTGTGAGGCCTTAGCCACCAGCTTATGTGATGCAATTAAAACCAAGATTCTACATATATGCCGACACGACTGATATATCAGCATCACAGGCTTACCAGTACAGATATAGTATTTCATTTTATAAATATCGTTTTCACACATATCGACCAACATGGCCAGTATTTGACCTAGTATGTCCACCAATATAGACTAATATGTAAATGCCTTTCTTCTTAAAGAAGAGTTGAAAATAAAATTCAAGAACCGAGCAACGGCCGGTTGGTTAGAGCACACGCCCGTGAGCCCACCCACCCGCGTTCGAGGCGCAGCCTCCGCAGGGTGCCTCACTTCTACCTAACAAATGTAAAATTAAGGGAAGGAACTTTCCCCCTTTAACGACGGATTTTTAAAATAAAATTAGCATTTACAACTTCATAAAATTATCAAGTTTATGCATAACTTTTGTAAATAAGCATATGTATAATGGCCTCTGTTATGTTACCATAAGGATTTTGTGAGTCTTTAATAAGTTATTTCACAATCAACCAGACAGTAAACTTGGAATCATATATTTGCCATGCTCAAGCACCGTGCGTTTAATTTGTACCAAAAAGGCATGGTATGAGTAAGACTAACTAAAACAAGACAGACATTGTCCCCTCCGATATAACTACAGACATATCCAACATCCGATACATCCAAGCGAGACAAATATGGACCCGATATCCAGTACTCTGAACCTCAGTTAAAACTACGTGTGGATACAAATTCAACGTCAGCTCTCATTTCTGGATCAACACCAGACAAAGGATGACTAGTCCATCATGAACAGAACCAAGACGATCGGATGAACTGCAAACAAAAGAAAGATAACGCGAGTAACAGGCAAGCCAGTCAACACATCAGGTATTCCTTCAAAACAGACATGGGCTCCATTAAAATCATTCCTTCTTTACAAAATTCAACCTCACGGAAGGTCGGGGAATAGAAAACGGGGATAGGGGAGGGGCTCATTGTCAACTAGTGCTAAGAACAGAACCTTGGTTGGGCTAGAAGAGAAAAGTGTCTCCCTCCACCAACAATTTCCCCTCCACGCCAAAGGCCCTCGTTCTTAAATCCTAATCGAAGCAGGACCGCAACGATAATACCACACAACAACAGCAACAGCGAGGTAGGAACTTGGACAAGAAAAAAAATCATTTTTGCGCAAGAATCCCCTGGAACTTGCACAAATCACACCGACAAACAGCGGCTGGATCCATCCATGGTGGGAACCCCAGAAAAGCAACCAAGGAAGAGAGATTATGCATAACTTCATCAAATGATCAAGATTATGCATAATTTCTGGAAATAAGCATATATATAATGCACTCTGTTATGTTACCATAAAGATTTTGTGAGTCTTTATTAATTTCTTTGGCAATGCAGGCAGTAAACCTGGAATCATATACTATTTGCCATGCCTCTAAAGCACCGTACGTTCAATTTGGACCAAAAAGGCATGGTACAAGTAAGACTAACCAAAACAGGACAGGCATTTTCCCCTCATATATAACTACATACATACCCGACATCCCATACATCGAAGCAAGACCAATACAGACCCGGTAATCCGGTGCTCCGATGTCCTAACCTCTGTGAAAACTAGTTGCGGATACAAATTCGACCTCAGCCCTCATTTCTGGACCAACACCGGGCAAAGGATGAACCAGTCCATCATGAATAGAAACAGATGAACTGCGAATAATAGAAAGATTACGCGAGTAACAGACAAGCCAATCTTTTCTTACAGAATTCAACCTCGCAGGAGGTCGTGGAGCAGGAGGACGGCGGAGGGAGGGGTTCATTGTCAACTGGTGCGAAGAACAGAACCTTGGTCGGGCTAGAAGAGAAGAGCGCCACCCCCCCACCACCAACTTCCCCCCCTCCGCCGCCGGAGGCCCTCGTTCCTAAATCCTAATCGCAGCAGGGCCGCGAAGATAATACGCAACAGCAACAGCGACAGCGAAGGAGGAAGGTAGGAACTTGGAAAACAAAAATTCATTTTTTGCGCAAGAATCCCCTGGAACTTGCGCAAATCACACCAAAAAACAGCGGCCGGATCCAGGGTGGGAGCCAGTCCCAAAAAAAGCAACAGAGGAAGACTAGAGACCGCCGGCGCGCGGCGAGCAAGCGGCCGGAGCGTGAACGGAACTCGGGCGAGGGAGAGAGCTTTGACCTCGGGCCGGGGAGCGGCGGCGCGGGCGCGGATTCGGTGGCCGCCGCCGGAAGGGTGGCAGGGACGGACGACCTCGCGGGGGAGGGGATTAGGGCTCGGGGGTAGTTTGGATATTTCGTGGGGTGGTTTGCGCAAAGGAGGTGGATTTGAGGCGTGCGGGTGGGAGGGCGTGGATGGGAAAACGGCGGGCTGGGCTGGGCTTTTCTACAATTGTTGTCGCTGCGCGCCGCGCAGCCCAAGGCCTCGGGTTTGTGTATCGGAGGTAACCGAGGTTCTCCTTGCCAAAACTGCTGTTATTATTTTTTGTTCCACTTTTTCCAACGCTAAACCCCTGCCGTTTGGTTTGCAACATTCCCCTCCGCGTCTTGAGAAAACTCATGATGATGTCACAACATGGAAAACAAATGCAATCAACATGTACGAAACACGAAAACATATACGCTCGCGAGACGTCAACGCGCCCTACGCAACGTCAGAATTCTTGATTTCACCAGTCTTGCACTGTGGCTTGCTGACTAATAATCTGGCTTGCCATCGGAGCCGGATCGGGTTGCGTTGGATATACCCCATGTTACAGCTTTGGGTTGAGCTCCTCGACGTCGTCCAAGGCAGCTGTGACCTCCGTTTTAACGCAAAGTGTAATTAGCTACGTGGAGGGAAGAGTGGAGGTGGAGGAGGAGTGGTGGGAGGTGGAGAACTGCCACCAGGCTGCCATGGAACACAATAATCATCAAACTCTTTGTGTGTGTGTGTGTGTGTGTGAGAGAGAGAGAGAGAGAGCTGCGCGAAAGGGGCAACAACACTGTGGCAAATTATTCGGTTCACGACGCTATATTTTATGAGTACAACTTAGGTGACAGTGGAACTAGGGATTTTGTTCCCCTAGTGGGGAATTTGAGTTCAATGAATGTATATCGACACTAATATGTGAAGGAGGACTAAATTGCAAATATAAAAGTTTTTTGTCAGATAACCCCCTACAAATTCCCACAGTGACATGAAGGCCACGACATCATGCCATGTCAGCGTCATTTGCTTTGCTCGGTTGGTTTGCGCTTTTGGCTTATCACTGGTGCAAGTTAATGGACTAAATTTGTCGTTTTCATGTTGATGTACTAAACTCAATATCATTGACGGTTAATGTACTAATCGTGCATTTTACTCAAATGCACTTCTCTGTAAACAATGCAAGGAGATCATTAAATCTTGCATTCATAATTCAACTTGATACATGTTATCTTAATAAATCTGGGTAATACTGTATTAAAATACATGTCATATATAACATATACATGACTCATTGAGATGGTAAGTATCCCAAGTTAAGTGGCAAGTTTAAATACGATTAATAAGAAACCATATAATACACAAGCAAATAGTTTGTTTCATACATAGGTAGTGGGGATATATTTTGGTGTCAGTAAGTAATATCATTTACAATGACATGTGTATGGAAGGTATAAAATGATTAGGATGAGTTTTTCGAAAGTTAAGACATGCCAGATAGGAAGTAACCGCATCTACAGTGAAGAGATGGGTCTATGGATGGACATGGCGGAATACACCAGATCCTCACTTAGGCCAGTTATATGGACTAACTTAAACAAGAGGTTACCGCATAATAAGTAAATCGATCGATATACTTTGGCATCCATTCCTCCTCCCATGCCGCTACCCATGCCACTCGTTCCTCCTCCAATGCCACCCATTCCTCCTACCATGCCACCCATCAAGTTCCTCATGATTACGACCTTCTTCGCTAACATTTCGTCACGACACAACTCAACATATGCTTTTTGCTTGGCGTCCAGACCACTTTGTGTCCATGAACATATTTTTTCCGCTTTCTCCTTCACTGCCTTAAGCTCATTGGCTGCCACCTTCCTCTCCTCGGTCGCTACCCTCTTCTCCTCAGCCATCACCTTCTACTGCTCGGCATCCGCCTTCTCCTCGATTTCTTTCAATTTCAAGAGCCTTTTTTCTTCAGCATACTATTTCCTCGCAATGATGATGGGTTCAAATCCTCCTTTAAGATCATTGTCTCCGTCCTTTGATCCCTTTTGTTTTCTTCCATTCCACCGGGCCTGTGTGGTTTGGCAACCGAGTGAGGAGTGGGGCTCCTTCTCACCTCCCCACCACCATCATCGTCGTCGTCACGATCAACAACCAAGCTCTTTCTCCTAGGAACTTCAAAAGCTTCCCGATTCTTCCACTTATCGATCCTCGTCCTTGAGCTCTTTGCAACAATGTTGGGAAGTGAATGGTTTTACTTTCCTCTTCTTATCCCCGTTCTTCGCTCTTTCTTGGATGAAACCTTGAGCAAGCATGGGCTACATAATAAACAATAGAGAAACTTGGTTACTTAGGAGCATATCCATAATTATTAGAGAAAGCATTGGAATGTAGCAAGCAATTACCATGTAATTTCCATCACAACCACTTGGGTTCTTGCGATCGACATTGGCCAAGCAACCCGCCCATTTTTTACATTCATCGTCTATAGTGGACCATCGGTGCTAAATAGAATCCGATGATTGATAGTGACCACTTGTGTTCCATTCACCAAATAATTCTTTGGTGGCTTCCAATATGTGCTAGACGATCGGTCACTTGCGACGCAGGCATCAAGAGAGACTCACTTTCATGTCGTACATATCAACATATTCGGTGACTCCTCTCGATGTCTCGCAAAGCTTCCAGTGTTCTTCCAGTCCATAAAAATCGTCAAAATTTGGCATCGTGTTTGGACCTTCGTATGTATTGTTTTTCTGTAAAATTGAGAACAAGCAAAAAAAATATAGAAACTGACACTGCACACTAGGTTAATAGGTTAGTCCAGAAAAATAATAGAAATTGCAAAAAAAAGTATATAAAAGTGATAACATAATAGCATTTAGCAATAAAAAATATAGATACGTTTGAGAACTACCACTTGCTTTTGAGAGAAATGTCACTAGTGAACCTACCTGGGGTCTATTCTCCATTAATACAAACTCGTACAAAAAATGCTCTTTTACTTTTCTTTTACTATTTTTCCGTTTTGCCCATACCATTATCTATTTCCTTTTAACCTTGTAACTAGCAAGACAAGGGGCCTGACAACACCCTTGCCATGGTTAAAAGCAAACAAAATAAAAATGTTTTGAAATTGCAAAACATATTCCGTATTCCGAACAATTTTTTGAATTGTGAACAAAATTTTAAAATCTATACATTTAAAAAATGTACACACTTTTTGAAATGAAAAAAATTGAATTCTGAACATATATTTTAAAAAATGTGAACACTTTTGAAATTTTTTGAGAAACATGCACGAAATTTCTCCAATTTTTTTAAATTCTAGACAAAATTTGACAACCATGAATTTTTTTTGGATTTTCAAACAAAATTTGAAAATTTTAAACAAAGTTTTGAAATTCTGAACATTTTCCCAAAAAAATGAATCTATACCCATATAAAAAGACACGAAGGAGCATATCCAATTAAACTCGGCCATCAAATCATGTCAATAAAATGACCTAGACTGCTTCAATGTCGAGCGCTCAACACGTTTAGCATGCAGTTAATTTCATGCCAAATATAGTACTAATCACATAATAACATGCAACTAATATCCTACTTAATATCCGCATGCACTTAATATATTTTCAAATTAACATGCATTGCACGTACACATTGACTAGTTTACAGAAAGAACAGAAAAAATAAAAACATGAAAAGAAACTAAAGAAATAAGCAGAAACAAGAAAAATAAAAAATAAAAAAAATCTAAAAATAGAAAAAAAAACATAAAAACGGGTAACAGCAAAACAGGAAAAACCAGTTGAGTGAACCTTCTAGAAGGTTCCAAAACCGGCTGCTCCTCCAAGTGGGCTGGCCCGTGTGTATCTTTGCTTCAGCGAAGCCACGACTCTTTGTCGCACATGGGCGGCAAATAGGAACCGCTGCGCACACAGGCTGATTCGAAGAGGAAAAGAATAAGAAACGTACAACCTGAGACAGAAGTATTAATTTGGGCGGCGTAAGTGGGCTTCCTAGAAGGGTGGAAGTACCTTTCTACAGCCATGCTCAAATGCTTATGATGTGAACAGTAAAATCAAAAATTGAAAAAAAATGTGGCATACTTTAAGAAGTAGTTGTTCCGTATGTAAAATTTTATCACGAAATCATATTGCTGAAAGTCATGACAAAAAAAAAATCAAAGCTCCACAATGCGTTGGAAAGTAACATTTTCAGAGCATCGATTTTGTTTTTTTTTTACCACACCTTCCACCAATATGATTTTGTGATGAAATTTTACATGCACAACAAACATTTTTTAAAGTATGGCACACAAAAATTCAGATTTTTTTTATTTTACTGTTCACACCCAGAGCATTTGAGCCTGGGTGTAGAAACTCCACGTCCCGCTTAAGGGCGCAACCAACTGGGCTATTTTTTCACACGCTAAAAGAGATAAGGTCTATGTTATAATGGCCCCTGTTTTTTGACATTAAATTACACCTGTTCATATTTACGCCAGTTGCGACAATAAACAAGTCAGGGCAACAACAAATACAGAGAGGGTAGGCTTAAAAGAAACAAGGAAAAAGACATGCATGTACATGGTACCATGTACAAATAGAATTATGAGCCAACCCGGATCCCTATGAAAAGGAAGACATGATAAAATATAGGTGCAGTGCTTCTCATATATGTGTAACCTGATCATTTGCTACACTCCAAATCCGATCAATACATGTAGTTTTCAAGAAAAGTGTTAAAATCTTTACATTTTTGTGCCTTTTCCAAAATATTATACATTTTTTAAATTGTTCATGCATTTAAAATTGTTTATGTAGTTTTATTTTTTTCAAATATTAGAATATTGTTCATATAATTTGAAAAATGATGAAAAAACATGTAATTCTAAAAAGTCTCCACATGCTTACAAATATATTCACCATTTAAAAATTATTTATGCTCTTTAAAAATGTTCATGTGATTTTAAAAGTGTTTATGTGTTTGAAAAGAAGGTTGATGCATTTTGAAAAACAATATATACAATTTAAAAGTGAGTGCATGTATGAGAGATGATGTATGGACTAGGTGTAGGCTAAGCCCGGGATGAGCGGTCACGTCCAGCTCAAAGAGATTAGTTTAAAACTATTAGACTTTTTTTTCAGATGAAATAATTGTATTACTCAACTCACAAAGTCCTTACAATCATCAGCAGATAGCACTAGACTCATCGGGCCAGAAGCTACCCAAATCATGGTTCTCCCTTCAGTACGAGCAAAATTAGCTAGACTATCACTAACTCTATTTTGTGAGCGAGTTACATGAGTAATACAACAACCACGAAGATTCATAAGATACCTAATCTCCTTGATAAGCGAAGTAAAGATTGATCTATCTGTTTTCTTTGCCTGGATAAGCTTGACTGCAACGATTTAATCCATCTTGACTTGCGATGGAGTGGTTTAATGTCACTTGTGTCCCATGATCACGATCAATGCACTGCCATCAGGTGACCCGACGACAGTGATCGATGAAGGCGGGGAAGAGGATAAACGACAACATGAATGAGGCGCTATGTTCAAACGGATAACATGGATCTATGAAACATGCGAAAAGTATCTTCCATTACCACGCACGAGCATGTTTGCTAGTTGGTCCAATTTAAGGAGAAACAATTTATTTATTTTTAATATATAATAGGAGTATCTGTTTGTTCAATAGAAACGATCGTGCCGCGTGCGTCGTTCGTGCGCGATTGGACTGGACTCTCCTACGTATAATCGAGTCTTTTTTTTTTGCGAGGCACGTATAATAGAGTCAATCAAAGGATTTACCATCAAAGAACTAGAGGATCCATCAGACCCATCTAGGGCAAGACATACGGGCGATGGAGGCACTACCGCCGCCGAGCCACGGCGGCCAGCGTCGCCCATGGCAGGACCTTCCGCCCGAGCTTTTGGGCCTTGTGATCCAGCGCGTGCCGTCACACGCCGGCCACGTCCGCATGCCCGCCGTCTGCCGCTCATGGCGCGCCGGCGCGCGCCCGCAGCCTCCGCTTCCAGCGCTGCTCCCTTGGCTGGCTCTCCGCGACGGCTCCTTCCTCAGCCTCCCCGATGGCGAGGTCCACCGCCGCGTCCTCCTCTCGGGCGTTGTCCCCCACCGTGTCTCCACCGGCAGCACCCTCTTCCTCGTGCACAGTGACGAGCGGTGCTCGCTGATGAACCCTCCACTAGTAGAAAAAGGGTCAAATGTCAAGCACATTAGTGCCGGTTTGCTTTTGAGCCGGCACTAATGTGTGCATTAGTGCCGGTTTCAACGTCTAGCCGGTCGCTTTCATTAGTACCGGTTCGTGGCCGACCTTTAGCACCGGTTCATGCCACGGACCGGTACTAAAGTGTGTGGTGGCAGGATGTTGTCAGTCCGGGCCCCTCCAACCTTTAGTACCGGTTCGTGGCACAAACCGGTGCTAAAGGTCGTCGTACATAAACCCTTCGTCCACCCGAGCTCGCTCTGTTCTTCCCCTTTCCCCTCTCTTCTCTGTTCTTCCCCTCTTCCTCTCGAGCTTATCACACATTTTGCCCAAAATTTGTCAAGATTTGAAGGCCCCCGTCCATTCAAATGATCACAAAGGTTAGTAAATTTGTCCTTTCATCTCTCATTGCTAGATTAGCTCTTGCAATGCTTTGTATAGTGATTAATTTATGAGTTTAGTAATTTGGGAGGAAATATATGTGCTAGTATTTGATTTATATGCAATTTGAGGTCAAAAATAACACTTAGTTTGCATATGTAGGTGTGGTTTACTTAGTGCCTTCTAAATCTCCGTCGTAACCACAGTCGATCGCCCGCACCGTTCCGTCGCCGGCACCACCTTCTGGTGAGCCTCTTGTTCATGAATGTTTTACATTACTAAATTGATGTTTGTGTGATTTGGATATACAGTTACTCATATAATTATCTTACCCGTACGTTGTTTGTTATACATAGTGCCATGGTTTTGATATCCGTCCCCGTCGACCCTCGTCCTTGTTATGATTCGGATGTGGTATATTCTCTTTTAAAACTAGTTGGTGCATTTCATGTTTATGACAAATTATGCCCATCAAGTTGACATAGATATTTTTGTCTAGGAGGTTTGTGAACCGGAAATTCCAACCGACCCTATTGTCAAGAGGTTAAATTTAGTTGAAAGAGAAAACGAGTATTTGAAAGAAAAATTGAAAAGAATTGAGGGGGAGAAGATGGAATTGGAGTTGCATGTTGCCGATGTCGTCGATGATCACAAGATCAAGATGGAGAAAATGCGCTTGAAGATTAGAAAGATTAGAAAATATGCCATTGATAGTGAGGCTTGGTATCATTATGCTGTTGGATCAATTGTTACCTTAGTTGCGATCTTGATCGCATTTGTTGTTGCATTTAAATGCTTTAGTTAGAGAGTTATTTGTTTGTTGCATTTAAGTCTTGTATGAACTTTATGTATGAACTTGTATTAATTTGGTCTTTTCGGTGTTGTGTAATGAAGATGAGCCAACAATGGATGTACGATGACCGATACTCTCCCGAGTTCATTAATGGCGTGCAAACTTTTCTGCTTGCGGCTGAGGCAAACAAGCGGGCGGATGGTTTTATGCCTTGTCCATGTTTAGTCTGTAAGAATGATCACAATTACTCTACGTCAAGAACCATTCACGTCCACCAGTTTAAGTCCGGTTTTATGCCCCACTATAATGTTTGGACCAAGCATGGAGAAAGAGGGGTTATGATGGAAGACAATAAAGAAGAAGAGGACGACGACAGCTATCCTGGCCATGGGTTCCCTGAATACGATGATACAACAATGGGGGAAGAAGCTGAGCCGGCAATGCGGGAAGAAGCTGAAGAAGAGGCATCAGATGAGCCCGCTGATGATCTAGGTCGGGCCATTGCCGATGCAAAGAGAAACTGCGCAAGTGATTTGGAGAAGAAGAAGTTGCAGCGCATGTTAGAGGATCACAAGAAATTGTTGTACCCGAATTGCGAAGCTGACAAGAAAAAGTTGGGCACCACACTAGAATTGCTGCAATGGAAGGCAGAGAATGGTGTATCTGACAAGGTATTTGGAAAGTTGGTGGTAATGATAAAGAATATGCTTCCAAAGGACAATGAATTGCCCGAGAGTACGTACGAAGCAAAGAAGGCTGTCTGCCCTCTAGGGTTAGAGGTGCAGAAGATACATGCATGCTCTAATGACTGCATCCTCTACCACGGTGAGTACGAGGATTTGAATGCTTGCCCGGTATGCGGTGCATTGCGCTATAAGATCAAGCGCGATGATCCTGGTGATGTCGAGGGCGAGCGTCCCAGGAAGAAGATTCCTACCAAGGTGATGTGGTATGCTCCTATAATACCACGGTTGAAACGTTTGTTCCAAAACAAAGAGCATGCCAAGGCGATGCGATGGCACAGAGAAGACCGTAAGAAAGACGGAAAGTTGAGAGTACCCGCTGACGGGTCGCAGTGGAGAAAAATTGAGAGAAAGTACGGGAAGGAGTTTGCAGATGACGCAAGGAATGTATGGTTTGGTCTAAGCGCAGATGTCATTAATCCTTTTGGGGAGCAGAGCAGCAACCATAGCACTGGTCCTGCGACTCTATGTTTGTATAACCTTCCTCCTTGATTGTGCATGAAGCAGAAGTTCATTATGATGCCAGTGCTCATCCAAGGCCCTAAGCAACCCGGCAACGACATTGATGTATACCTAAGGCCATTAGTTGAAGAACTCTTACAGCTATGGAATGGAATAGGTGTACGTGCGTGGGATGAGCACATGGGGGAAGAATTTGACCTAAAGGCCTTGCTGTTCGTGACCATCAATGATTGGCCTGCTCTCAGTAACCTTTCAGGACAGACAAACAAGGGATACCGCGCATGCACACACTGTTTGGATGATACCGACAGTATATATTTGGATAATTGTAGGAAGAATGTGTACCTGGGACATCGTCGATTTCTTCCGAGCAGGCATACCGTAAGAAAGAAAGGCAAGCATTTCAAAGGTGAGGCGGATCACCGGACGAAGCCTCGTCACTGTATTGGTGCTGATGTACATGATATGGTCAAGGATTTGAAGGTAGTCTTTGGAAAGGGTCCTGGCGGACAACCTGTTCCGAATGACGTTGACGGACGCGCACCCATGTGGAAGAAGAAATCTATATTTTGGGACCTGCCCTATTGGAAAGACCTAGAGGTCCGCTCTGCAATCGACGTGATGCACGTGGCGAAGAATCTTTGCGTGACCCTGCTTGGCTTCTTGGGCGTATATGGGAAGACAAAAGATACACCTGAGGCACGGGAGGACCAGCAACGTATGCATGGAAAAGACGGCATACATCAGGGTCATGCCAGCTACGCTCTTACCAAAGAAGAAAAGGAAATCTTCTTTGAATGCCTGCTCAGTATTAAGGTACCGTCTGGCTTCTCGTCGAATATAAAGGGAATAATAAACATGGCAGAGAAAAAGTTCCAGAACCTAAAGTCTCATGACTGCCACGTGATTATGACACAACTGCTTCCGGTTGCATTGAGGGGGCTTCTACCGGATAACGTTCGATTAGCCATTGTGAAGCTATGTGCATTCCTCAATGCAATCTCTCAGAAGGTAATCGATCCAGAAATCATACCAAGGTTAGAGAATGATTTGGTGCAATGTCTTGTCAGTTTCGAGTTGGTGTTCCCACCATCCTTCTTCAACATCATGACGCACGTCCTAGTTCACCTATGCGAAGAGATTAACATTTTGGGTCCTGTATTTCTACACAATATGCTCCCCTTTGAGAGGTTCATGGGAGTCTTAAAGAAATATGTTCATAACCGTGCTAGGCCAGAAGGAAGCATCTCCAAGGGCCATGAAAATGAGGAGGTCATTGAGTTTTGTATTGACTTTATTCCTGACCTTAAGTCGATTGGTGTTCCTGAATCGCGGCATAAGGGCAGACTGGATGGAAAAGGCACGCTAGGAGGGAATCAAAAAATATGTATGGACGGACATTCTCTCACTGAAGCACACTACACAGTTCTACAGAATTCCGCCTTGGTGGCTCCGTATATGGACGAACACAAGAATTTTCTACGCTCCAAACACCCAGAGCGGTCTGATGACTGGATTACACGTGAACAAACCAGGAGTTTCGCCGGCTGGTTGCAGACACATACCATGCATGACGCCTCTATTGAAGATGACCTGTACTCGCTATCCCAGTTAGCATCTTCGAATATAATGACTTTCAAAGGGTACGAGATAAATGGTAATACATTTTACACGATCGCCCAAGATAAGAAGAGCACCAACCAAAACAGTGGTGCCCGCTTTGATGCAACAACCAAGATGGGAAAGGAAACATATTATGGTTACATAGAGGAGATATGGGAACTTGACTATGGACGTGGTTTGAAGGTCCCTTTGTTTCGGTGCAAATGGGTCAATATGACACGAGGCGGGGTAACGGAAGACCCGCAGTATGGAATGACAACAGTGGATCTCAACAATCTTGCGTATGCAGACGAACCATTCGTCCTAGCTAATGATGTGGCACAGGTTTTCTATGTGAAGGACATGTCTACCAAGCCGAGAAAAAGAAAAGATAAGGAAGCGAATGCATCATACGATGAGCCAAAGCGCCACATAGTTCTTTCTAGGAAGAGAAACATCATGGGAGTGGATGATAAGATAGACATGTCAGAAGATTATGAAAAGTTTGATGAAATTACTCCATTCACAGTGAATATTGACCCGAGCATCCAGTTAAATGATGAAGATTTTTCATGGCTACGGCGCAAAGGGACACACGCGAAGAAAAAGTTTCACACCCAAAGATCTGGGATGTGATCGGCTTCACTATCATCACTTTCTTCTGTGTTTCACACCCAGGAGGGAATCTCTGTAATAGTTAGGGTAGTTATGTGTTTTGGCATTTGAAACGCATTTACTGATTTTTTCAGCTAAATGACCCTGAAATTAAAAAGCATTCCAAATGAACTCAGAAAAGGTTGAAAGTTGGCATGGTATCATAATTTCACCCACATAGCATGTGCAAAAAAGTAGAGAGGGTTACCGCAAAAACTGGATGCACTTCGTGTACAAAATGGACAATCTCTTTCGAAGTATCAGGGTTTCAGACAAAAATTCATCTGTTACAAAGGCATTTCATTTTTTAAATAACCTAAGCATTACCAAATCGAATATAATGATAAAACACACTAATATTAAACATAAGAAAAAAGAATCACTGAAAAATCTATTTTCAAAGTTAAGTTATTCACAAAGTGATTCACAAAGTGATTCACACAAATTTCAAATAATTCAAAATTTAAACTATTCAAATTTGAAAACTACCGGCACTAACAGAAAGTTTGTAATTTTTTGTACCTAAAGGAAAAATATTCACAAAGAAACTCTAAATACAACAAAAAACAACTCAAAAATAAATAAAGCAAAAAAAATAAGAAAATAAAAAAGCCCACCTACTGGGCCAGAGCGGCCTGCATACGACTAGAAACCCAACCTGTAGTTGGGCCAGGATGCAGGCCCGCAAGCCTAGTAGGCCCACGGGCAGAGTAGGAGAGGTAGGCCCAGAAGGCCTGCTTTTGAGAAGAGCTCAATGCAGTGCCCGCACCGGGGCTTATAAACTGGTCTTGGCGCTCCTCAACTAGCGAGGTGGGACTAAACTTCTGTGCCCCTCGCCTGGCAGCGCACCCCCTTTAGTACCGGGTCGTGGCATCAACCGGTACTAAAGTGTGGTCTTTAGTACCAGTTGGAGCCATCAACCGGTACTAAAGGGGGGCTCTATATAAGAAAACACTTCAAAAAAATTCATCAGTTCGTTCTCCCTCTGCTTCTTCTCCTCTGCCCCGTCGCCGCCGCCCCTCGTCGCCGCCCCCGTCGCCGTCCCCGTCGTCGTCCGTCACCGCCCCCGTCGCCGTCCGTCGCCGTCGTCGCCGCCCCCGTCGCCGTCCCCGTCGCCGTCCGTCGCGGTCCCCTCTGCCTCGCCGTCCCGTCGCCGTCCCCGTCGTCGTCTGTCGCGGTCCCCTCTGCCTCGCCGTCCCGTCGCCTCGCCGTCGCTGTCGCCCGCGCTGTGAGCCCCTCTCCCCGGCCCCTCTCCTCCCTCCAATCGAAGCCGCCGCGCCGCCGGCGCCGTAGGTGCACACGCGCGCGCGCGCACACACACACACGCAGACACACACAGGATTCTGTTTTTAGGTTTTTCTGTTTTTTCTGTTTTTTATACAAATGTTTTAGATGAATTAATTAATTAGATTAGATTAATGTCAAATAATATATAGAAATGTTAGAAATGTTAGAAATTTTAGAAATGTTACTTTTAGCTAGATGAATTAGATTAATTTCAAATTGTTATAGAAATGTTAGAAATGTTATAGAAATGTTAGTTTTTAGTTTCTTATAATTTTAGTTACAGAAATTTAGAATTTGCATATAAGTCACAATCCAATCACATTTAGAAAATGTTACTTTTTGCGGGCATATAGTATTTGTTCTCGACGCCCGGCCCGCATCCTCGCCATCGACCCATTCGCCATGACGTCCGGCTGACCCATGTCCGGGACTGGGCTCCGCCGGGCTGGCACTGGGAGGTGCTACCTGGAGGGGCGCGCTGCTTGGTGAGGAACCCGGCCTCAGGTCCCGTCGTCGACCCTGATCTCCTTTGGCGGCGTTCGCGTGGGCCACATTCGGTGTAGAGGGAGCCGGCCCCGCCGGAGGTGGTGCGTCGTCATGTCAGGGAGGAGGACGAGCACGTCCATCGCTACATGGCTGCTATGGACGTCAGGTTCTCCAATACCTGGCAGGTTCTTTGGGCAGATGACCGGAGATATGATCCTGTGATGGTTCCTTGTCTTTGGGTGTCCACCGCCCGCGCCCCAGGAACCGCGAGTGGCCTAGATTCTTCTATATTATTCGATCTTTATTAGCTACCTAGCCAGTGATGTATTCGAGATTATATATTATTTGAGACGATGTATTCGAGATTATATATTATTCGAGACGATGCATATTATGTACTATATGGTTCAGTTTTTCCTTATTGATTGCATCCATGCATTGTAATTTGAATACTAAATTGTTTTATATTTCTTCTGTATTAGTTAAATAAAAGCTATGGCGGACAATACCGGCAGAGAGGGAGAAGAGGCCCTGTTCGAGATCATACGCAGCCCTAACAGGCCAGATGATCTGAATGAAGCAAATGACGGCTCCCAATATTTGAACAATACCGGGGAGGGTGATGATAAGATATTCGATCTCGACGACCGAGTTGATGAAGTCATGAACTATAATTATGATTATGATGACACAGACAATGATTATGATGACGAATACAATGTTGATCTTGAAATAACAAAGACTACCGGCGAGGTATATTTATATAAGCAGGCATCTAGTGATCATCACATGTTTTTGTATTTGAAGATATATTAACGAATCGATCTTTCTTCTTTCAGCCCTCCAGATCGAGCAAATCTGCTTCTACAGACAGCAGGACAAAGCGCGGCCCTGGCAAAAAGTTGAAGGAGGGTGTAAAGTACAACATCGATTCCATCAAAGCTAGTGGCGAACCCCTCACGCCTAAGAACATTGCGAACAAGTTCGTTCGTCAGTGCGGAGTTCTTGTGAAGGACCAACTCTCGATCTCCATTCAAGAATGGAAAGAGCCAAAAACTAAACGCCCAGATGTTACTTGGGTCGACGACAGAGCAAAACAAAAGCTTTGGGAATCTCTGATGGAGCATTTCACCCTACCAGATTATTTTATTGATGCAGATGTGTAGAAAGTCAAGGACGCTGCTCTTAAGAAGATGGCAATTGCATTCAACACCCACAAGAAAACTGTATGGGCCAACTACCTCGCTGCAGAAAGGAAGACTCCAGAATTCAAGGGAACACTGGAGAAGCAAAGAGAACACTGGCCCGCTTTCGTGAAATTCAAGGAATCAGAATTATCTAAGGAACGGTCGAGAAAAGACAAGGCCAATGCCGCAAAAAAGACGCAGTTCCATAGGCTGGGTCCAAGTGGCTACGCGGTGGCAATGCCTAAGTGGGATAAGTCTGAGCAAGAGATGGAGGATGCAGGGGTCACTCCGGTTACTAGGAGCTGGCCCCCCAGGTGCAGAACTTGGTTCTATGCGCATGGGGGGCGTTGGACCCGAAGACAGGCCTGGTTTCGAAGAAGGCAAGTCTAAGAGGAGCAGAACAAAAGTTACTTGACGCAATAGAAGCTGCTCGAAAGGGGGTGTTCACGCCCAACAGAGAGAACGACGAGCTTACGCGCGCCCTGGGAAATCCTGAACACCCGGGAAGAACACGAGGCAAGGGCGTTATTCCCTGGTATGAGGGCTTTTCGGAATGGAACGACGACTACAGGACCTGTGCAAGAAAGAAGATGGAGGAGGAGAAGAAGAGGAAGCTGGAGGAGGAGCAGAGGAAGCAGGACGCGGAACGCCTTAAAGGCCTAGAAGCAAGGCACGCGGACTTGGCACTCAAATTCCAGCAGCAGCAGCAGATCGACTCACTTATCCAGGAAAGGGGGTCTCAGCAGCGGCATCAGTGTTGGGGAACGTAGTAATTTCAAAAAATTTCCTACGCACACGCAAGATCATGGTGATGCATAGCAACGAGAGGGGAGAGTGTTGTCCACGTACCCTCGTAGACCGACAGCGGAAGCGTTATCACAACGCGGTTGATGTAGTCGTACGTCTTCACGATCCGACCGATCAAGTACCGAACGCACGGCACCTCCGAGTTCAGCACACGTTGAGCTCGATGACGTCCCTCGAACTCCGATCCAGCCGAGTGTTGAGGGAGAGTTTCGTCAGCACGACGGCGTGGTGACGATGATGATGTTCCACCGACGCAGGGCTTCGCCTAAGCTCCGCAACGGTATTATCGAGGTGTAATATGGTGGAGGGGGGCACCGCACACGGCTAAAATATCGTATATCAAGTGTGTCTAGAGGTGCCCCCCTGCCCCCGTATATAAAGGAGCAAGGGGGAGGCCGGCTGCCTTTGGGCGCGCCAAGGAGAAGGGGGGAGTCCTCCTCCTAGTAGGAGTAGGACTCCCCTTCCCTAGTCAAACTAGGAAGAGAGGGGGGGGGGGGAAGGAAAGAGAGGGAGAGGGAGAGGGAAAGAGGGGCTGCGCCCCCCTCCCCTAGTCCAATTCGGACTCCTCATGGGAGGGGGCGCGCCACCTCCTGGCTGCTGCCCTCTCTCTCCCCTCAAGGCCCACTAAGGCCCAATACTTCTCCGGGGGGTTCCGGTAACCCCTCCGGCACTCCGGTTTTATCCGAAACTTCTCCGGAACACTTCCGGTGTCCGAATATAGTCGTCCAATATATCAATCTTTATGTCTCGACCATTTCGAGACTCCTCGTCATGTCCGTGATCACATCCGGGACTCCGAACAACCTTCGGTACATCAAAACATATAAACTCATAATATAACTGTCATCGTAACTTTAAGCGTGCGGACCCTACGGGTTCGAGAACTATGTAGACATGACCGAGACACCTCTCCGGTCAATAACCAATAGCGGAACCTGGATGCTCATATTGGTTCCTGTTGGAAATATGCCCTAGAGGCAATAATAAATTGGTTATTATTATATTTCCTTGTTCATGATAATCGTTTATTATCCATGCTAGAATTGTATTGATAGGAAACTCAGATACATGTGTGGATACATAGACAACACCATGTCCCTAGTAAGCCTCTAGTTGACTAGCTCGTTGATCAATAGATGGTTACGGTTTCCTGACCATGGACATTGGATGTCGTTGATAACGGGATCACATAATTAGGAGAATGATGTGATGGACAAGACCCAATCCTAAGCCTAGCACAAGATCGTGTAGTTCGTTTGCTCAGAGCTTTTCTAATGTCAAGTATCATTTCCTTAGACCATGAGATTGTGCAACTCCCGGATACCGTAGGAATGCTTTGGGTGTACCAAACGTCACAACGTAACTGGGTGGCTATAAAGGTGCACTACAGGTATCTCCGAAAGTGTCTGTTGGGTTGGCACGAATCGAGACTGGGATTTGTCACTCCGTGTAAACGGAGAGGTATCTCTGGGCCCACTCGGTAGGACATCATCATAATGTGCACAATGTGACCAAGGAGTTGATCACGGGATGATGTGAGTTACGGAACGAGTAAAGAGACTTGCCGGTAACGAGATTGAACAAGGTATCGGGATACCGACGATCGAATCTCGGGCAAGTAGCATACCGATAGACAAAGGGAATTGCATACGGGATTGATTGAATCCCTGACATCGTGGTTCATCCGATGAGATCATCGTGGAACATGTGGGAGCCAACATGGGTATCCAGATCCCGCTGTTGGTTATTGGCTGGAGAACGTCTCGGTCATGTCTGCATGGTTCCCGAACCCGTAGGGTCTACACACTTAAGGTTCGATGACGCTAGGGTTATAGGGAAAGTATGTACGTGGTTACCGAATGTTGTTCGGAGTCCCGGATGAGATCCCGGACGTCACGAGGAGTTCCGGAATGGTCCGGAGGTAAAGATTTATATGGGAAGTCCTGTTTTGGTCACCGGAAAGGTTTCGGGTGTTATCGGTAATGTACCGGGACCACCGGGAGGGTCCGGGGGTCCACCAAGTGGGGCCACCAGCCCCAGAAGGCTGCGTGGGCCAAGTGTGGGAGGGGACCAGCCCCAGGTGGGCTGGTGCGCCCCCCCACCAAGGCCCAAGGCGCATGGGAGAGTGGGAGGGGGCAAACCCTAGGTCCAGATGGGCCTTAAGGCCCACCCTAGTGGCGCCCCCTCTCTTCCCCCCTTGGCCGCCCCCCCTAGATGGGATCTAGGGCTGGCCGCCACCCCTTGGGGTGGGAACCCTAGAGGGGGCGCAGCCCCCTTCCCCCCTATATATAGTTGAGGTCTAGGGCTGCCCAACACATGAGTTTTCCTGTCTCCCTTGGCGCAGCCCTACCCCTCTCCCTCCTCCTCCTCTCCCACGGTGCTTGGCGAAGCCCTGCGGGATTGCCACGCTCCTCCATCACCACCACGCCGTCGTGCTGCTGCTGGACGAAGTCTTCCCCAAGCTCTCCCTCTCTCCTTGCTGGATCAAGGTGTGGGAGACGTCACCGGGCTGCACGTGTGTTGAACGCGGAGGCACCGTTCTTCGGTGCTTAGATCGGAATCAACCACGATCTGAATCGCTGCGAGTATGACTCCTTCATCCGCGTTCTTTCAACGCTTCCGCATCGCGATCTACAAGGGTATGTAGATGCACTCCCCTTCCCTCGTTGCTAGATTACTCCATAGATTCATCTTGGTGATGCGTAGAAAATTTTGAATTTCTGCTACGTTCCCCAACAGTGGTATCAGAGCCAGGTTTATGCGTAGTTTCTATGCACGAGTAGAACACAAAGTAGTTGTGGGCGTCGATTTTGTCAATTTACTTACCGTTACTAGTCTTATCTTGATTCGGCGGCATTGTGGGATGAAGCGGCCCGGACCGACCTTACACGTACTCTTACGTGAGACAGGTTCCACCGACTGACATGCACTAGTTGCATAAGGTGGCTAGCGGGTGTCTGTCTCTCCCACTTTAGTCGGATCGGATTTGATGAAAAGGGTCCTTATGAAGGGTAAATAGAAATTGGCATATCACGTTGTGGCTTTTGCGTAGGTAAGAAACGTTCTTGCTAGAATCCCATAGCAGCCACGTAAAACATGCAACAACAATTAGAGGACGTCTAACTTGTTTTTGCAGGGTATGCTATGTGATGTGATATGGCCAAAAGGATGTGATGAATGATATATGTGATGTATGAGATTGATCATGTTCTTGTAATAGGAATCACGACTTGCATGTCGATGAGTATGACAACCGGCGGGAGCCATAGGAGTTGTCTTAATTTATTGTATGACCTGCGTGTCAAAGAAAACGCCATGTAATTACTTTACTTTATTGCTAACCGTTAGCCATAGTAGTAGAAGTAATAGTTGGCGAGACAACTTCATGAAGACACAATGATGGAGATCATGATGATGGAGATCATGGTGTCATGCCGGTGACGAAGGTGATCATGCCGCGCCTCGAAGATGAAGATCAAAAGGCGCAAGATGATATTGGCCATATCACGTCACTTTATGATTTGCATGTGATGTTTATCATGTTTACATCTTATTTGCTTAGAACGGCGGTAGCATAAATAAGATGATCCCTCACTAAAATTTAAAGAGACGTGTTCCCCCTAACTGTGCACCGTTGCGAAGGTTCATTGTTTCGAAGCACCACGTGATGATCGGGTGTGATAGATTCTAACGTTCGAATACAACGGGTGTTGACGAGCCTAGCATGTACAGACATGGCCTCGGAACACATGCGAAACACTTAGTTTGACTTGACGAGCCTAGCATGTACAGACATGGCCTCGGAACACAAGAGATCGAAAGGTCGAACATGAGTCGTATAGTAGATGCGATCAACATGGAGATGTTCATCGATGATGACTAGTCCGTCTCACGTGATGATCGGACACGGCCTAATTTGACTCGGATCACGTATCACTTAGATGACTAGAGGGATGTCTATCTGAGTGGGAGTTCATTAATCAGATGAACTTCATTATCATGAACATAGTCAAAAGTCTTTGCAAATTATGTCATATCTTGCGCTTTAGTTCTACTGTTTAAGATATGTTCCTAGAGAAAATTTAGTTGAAAGTTGATAGTAGCAATTATGCGGACTGGGTCCGTAAACTGAGGATTGTCCTCACTGCTGCACAGAAGGCTTATGTCCTTAATGCACCGCTCGGTGTGCTGAACCTCAGCGTCGTCTGTAGATGTTACGAAACATCTGACATACACGTTTTTGATGACTACGTGATAGTTCAGTGCGTAATGCTAACGGTTTAGAATTGTGGCACCAGAGACGTTTTTGAAACGTCGCAGAACATATGAGATGTTCCGAAGACTGAAATTGGGATTTCGGACTAGTGCCCACGTCAAGAGGTATGAGACCTCTGACAAGTTTCTTAAGCCTGCAAACTAAGGGAGAAAAGCTCAATCGTTGAGCATGTGCTCAGATTGTCTGAGTACTACAATCACTTGAATCGAGTGGGAGTTAATCTTCCAGATGAGATAGTGATGGTTCTCCATAATCACTGCCACCAAGCTATTAGAGCTTCGTGATGAACTATAAATATCAAGGATAGATGATGATCCTTGAGCAACTCGCGATGTTTGACACCGCGAAAGTAGAAATCAAGAAGGAGCATCAATTGTTGATGGTTAGTAAAACCACTAGTTTCTAGAAGGGCTAGGGCAGAAGGGATGCTTCATGAAACAGCAAATCATTTGCTCTAGTGAAGAATCCCAAGGTTGAACCCAAACCCGAGACTAAGTGCTTCTGTAATAAGGGGAACGGTCACTGAAGCAATACTACCCTAGATACTTGGTAGATGAGAAGGCAGGCAAGGTCGACAGAAGTATATTGGATATACGTTATATGAATGTGTACTTTACTAGTACTCCTAGCAGCACCAGGGTATTAGATACCGGTTCGGTTGCTAAGTGTTAGTAACTCGAAATAAAAGCTGCGGAATAAACGGAGACTAGCTAAAGGTGAGATGACGATATGTGTTGGAAGTGTTTCCAAGGTTGATGTGATCAAGCATCGCATGCTCCCTCTACCATCGAGATTTGGTGTTTGCGTTGAGCATGATTGGATTATGTTTATCGCAATATGGTTATTCATTTAAGGAGAATAATGGTTACTCTGTTTATTTGAATAATACCTTCAATGGTCTTGCACCTAAAATGAATCTCGATCGTAGTGATACACATGTTCGTGCCAAAAGATATAAAATAGTAATGATAGTTCCACATACTTGTGGCACTGCCATTTGAGTCATATTGGTATAGAACGCATGAAGAAGCTCCATGTAGATGGATCTTTGGACTCAGTCGTTTTTGAAAAGATTGAGACATGCGAACCATGTCTATTGGTATATATGCATGAAGAAACCCCATGCAGATGGATCGTTTGGACTCGCTTGATTTTGAATCACTTGAGACATGCAAATCATACCACATGGGCAAGATGACTGAAAGGCCTCGTTTTCAGTAAGATGGAACAAGAGAGCAACTTATTGGAAGTAATACATTTTGATGTATGCAGTCCAATGAGTGCTGAGGCATGCAGTGGATATCGTTATGTTCTTACTTCACAGATGATTTGAGTAGATGCTGAGTGTATTTACTTGATGAAACACAAGTCTGAATTATTGAAAGGTTCAAGTAATTTCAGAGTGAAGTTGAAGATCGTCGTGACAAGAGGATAAAATGTCTGTGATATGATCATAGAGATGAGTATCTGAGTTACGAGTTTGGCACACAATTAAGACATTGTGGAAAGTGTTTCACAATTAATACCGCCTGGAACACCATAGTGTGATGGTGTGTCCGAACATCATAACTGCACCCTATTGGATATGGTGCATACCATGATGTCTCTTATCGAATTACCACTATCGTTTATGGGTTAAGTATTAGAGGCAACCGCATTCACTTTAAAAGGGGCACCACGCAATTCCGTTGAGACGACACCGTTTAGAGAAACCTAAGTTGTCGTTTCTTAAAAGTTTGGGGCTGCGATGCTTATGTGAAAAGGTTTCAGGCTGATAAGCTCGAACCCAAAGCGGATAAATGCGTCTTCATAGAATACCCAAAACAGTTGGGTATACCTCCTATTTCAGATCTGGAAGCAAAAGTAATTGCTTCTAGAAACGGGTCCTTTCTCGAGGAAAAGTTTCTCTCGAAAGAATTGAGTGGGAGGATGGTGGAGACTTGATAAGGTTATTGAACCGTCACTTCAACTAGTGTAGCAGGGCACAGGAAGTTGTTCCTGTGGCACCTACACCAATTGAAGTGGAAGCTTATGATAGTGATCATGAAACTTCGGATCAAGTCACTACCAAACCTCGTAGGACGACGAGGATGCGTGCTACTTCAGAGTGGTACGTGATCTTGTCTGAGATATCATGTTGTTGGACAATACTGAACCTACGAGCTATGGAGAAGCGATGGTGGGCCCATATTCCGACAAATGGTTAGAAGCCATGAAATCCGAGATAAATGGAACTTTGAGAAGAAGACGGACGTGGACGGTAATGTTACCGTCTATGAAGCTCGACTTGTGGCAAAGAGTATTTTCACAAGTTCAAGGAGTTGACTACGATGAGATTTTCTCATCCGTAGCAATGCTTAAGTCCGTCGGAATCATGTTAGCATTAGCTGCATTTATGAAATCTGGCAGATGGATGTCAAAACAAGTTTCCTTACCAGTTTTCGTAAGGAAAGGTTGTATGTGATACAATCAGAAAGGTTTTGTCGATCCTAAGGATGCTAAAAGGTATGCTAGCTCCAGCGATCCTTCCATGGATTAGAGCAAGCATCAAGGAGTCAGAATATAAGCTTTGATGGAGTGATCAAAGTTTTTGGGTTTATACAAAGTTTCTTAGAAACTTGTATTTACAATAAAGTGATGTAACATCCCAAATTTTCAATTTGGAATGTTATACATAGATCATCACTGCATAGCATATTTTATTGCATTTTGACAAATCCTCGATAAATCCTAAGCAACTCAAGGACCCTCGGAGAGAGTTGGGGATTTTCTTGATTTTTCATATTTGATCTCATCAAATAATAAAACGAGGATTTTGGTTTTAATTATTTTCTCTCCAGAAAAAAATATTTCATTCAAAAATAAATGAGAGGAGAAAATATGACTTCTCCAAAACAATTGAAATATTGGAGAAAAATATTAAAATCATATATTGGATTTTACCCGGATTTTATTTGCAATTTTAATTGCATTTAAAAAATTGCACGTTTTCAAAACTGCATTTTTGTGTCAAAAAACAATGTTCACCTTGTTCTAATTATTCTAACTAGACGGGGAAAATTTGTTTTATCTTTTTTGGATTTTTATTTATTTTTCTACGAATTTTTTTCGGCGGAATGTTAAAAAAAACGCGCCGCGCCCGACCGGGCCGAGGCCCAGTCGAGCGGCCGGCCCAGCCGCGCCGTCTCCTCCGCGAGCACGCCAGCGCCGCCGCGCCCGTGTCCGGCTCGGACACGCCGGAGCCCCGCCGCCTTGCCCCCTCCTCCAAGCAGCCCGCCTCCTTATATACCCCCGCCGCCGCCCCTCCCCTCACCCCGAGCCCCGCCTCGACCCACACCCGCCGCCGCCGGAGTCCGGAGCCCCGCCGCCCCGTTCGCCGCGCCTCGCCGCCCCTCGCAGCCCCAAGCCCCGCCCGAACCCCGCGGCCCTCGCCGCCCCTCACCGAGCCCCCGCCGGAGCCAGCAGACCCCGCCGGAGCTCCGTTCCGACGAGGTACCGTTCACCGACGCCGTTGCCGGTTTTTTATTTATTATTTATTTATTTTAAAAAAAACCGTTAGTTTTTTTAAAAAAACCCTAGATCGGTTTGTTTCTTCGGTTTTATTATATAGTGAACGTTCACCGACCCGTTCGTTTTAACAAACGTGTTCGTCGGATTTTCTCTGTTAACGAACGTCCGTTCTTTAACCGTTCGTCAGTTTTTCTTTTTCGTTGGATTTTTCCGCGATTATTTCAGATCTCGATTTCAGATCAGATCTTCGTTTTCGTTTAACTTTTCGCTCGTTTATCGGAATCAGGCGATTCAAGCGCCTAGAGTTTCGTCTCGAAATTATCTTTCCGTTTAACCTACTCAAACAAGTTTTTGCTACTGTAAAATTTGACCTAGATCCAGATTAGTAAACGAAGCTTGTTTCTTTCGCCGTTTGACTTTCGTTGCTTCGTTCGAGTTGATTCTTTTTGCAAACCGGAGTTCTTAAGTTGAACTTTCTGGTTGGATCTTTCATTCGAGTTTTACCTGTGCATTAGATGAGTACTTATTGTTTGCTTGTTTGTTTGCGATAGAGTACCCGGAGTGCGCCGCTTGTTACTTCGAATCGCTAGGTTTCGCGGATCATCAGCAAGGCAAGTAACACTTTGATCATACCTTTCCATACCCAGTTTTATTGCATTAGATCAACCCTCCAACAATTGCATGATTAGGATCTAATTAAATTGTGGGTATTGGGAAGTAGTTGAGGTAGTACCTATTACCTGTTTTATTTATCAAACCCTTGGGAGTTACTTCTACGTTGCTATTATATTGCCATGCTATGCTCGTAGACGTGGATTGGGTTTGAGTGAAATTCATGACAGATGTGAGATTGTTAATAATGGTTTACTTAAGGTGGCAACTAAAACTCACATCTGGGTGGATTGAGGCACCTGGAGAACCCAGTGTTGTCTGTTTTTATAAGGACCGCCACCCAGGCTCAAAGGGATCATAAGATTATTCATGCTAGAAACTTCCGTGTGCAGCCACAAGCTATTATGGGCTCTAGCATAGTTGAGTAGGTTACATGATCTCTTGAAGAGGTGGGCTAGCAGATGTAGGGGAAAGTAGGTGTAACTGTCCATCCGGAGTAAAGAGTGATTGTTTCTGAAAGACTGTGTCTCGGTCATCCGTTTCTCAAACATCCTGTAGTGCGAGAATCAAGCGGAGGCGATCGAGTCTTGTGGGAAAAAGTGCGCAAACCTCTGCAGAGTGTACAAACTAATCATGGTTAGCCGTGTCCTCGGTTATGGACAACTTGAGTATCTAGTACCTGGATTATCATGTGAATCTCATCACCATGTTACTTTTAATTAATCTTGTTGGGTTAATGATGACACTTAATTGGGATTGAGTTGGAGGTGCCTTCTCAATGTTTAACAACCACCATGATAGTTAAATAAAATTTATTCCTTTGCAGTAGGGAAAAATTGGCTTTTCGCAAAACTGTAACCATAGAGCTTTCCACCAGCCATATATGCATGTAGTATAGCATTATTATGTTCATTATTCTCTATGTGTTATTTTGCGAGCATATTCCATGTGCTGACCCGTTTTCGGGCTGCAACGTTTCATGTTGCAGACTTTTTAGACGACGAGTAAGGTGCCTTAGGCCGTGGTCTTATACTCAGTGATGCCGTTGGAGTTGATGGACTCACTTATCTTCCAAGTCTTCCGCTGTTATCGTATTTAGATGGCCTTAAGCCATATTTATCATACTTATTCTCTTTGGAGATATCTGATGTAATAAGTGTGTGATTGCTACTCTGTTATAAATCCTCCATTTGTACTGTGTGTGTCAGCATTACTGATCCAGGGATGACACTGGTGCACAGCAGCACAGACTATTTGAGGTCTGGTCGCTACAAAGGTGGTATCAGAGCACACGCTGACTGTAGGACACGACCACTAAGCTTAAGCCCTAGAACACTTCTCTCTTCTCATTTCTAACCCCTCTCCACTTTCTACTCTTTTAGGAAAGGCGGATGCAAGGAGCAAGTTCATGCAACCAGATGAAGACACGCCTTTTGGACGACACTTGAAGGAAGTCACTAAGTACTTGAACATAGGAATACCAAGCATCACCGGAACCTGCGACGCCACATTACCCGAAGAGGAGAGCTGGAAGATTCAAGTTCACATTCCAGGAAGGACGTTTGTGCCAGTTACTGAACCCATAAGATTGGTTTTTGAAGCACCAACCTGGAGTTTAGGGAAGAGCATGGCCGCTCACATCGCTATGGGACGCATTGGAGAAGTCTACCACAAGGAGCTTAAGGATACAATTTATCAGATTTGTGGACGCCGAGACGAGCAATGGGAGATGATCAGAACCAAGAAGGATGGATCAATTGCAGCTTTCATCTAGGAGCAAAACCAACACATTCGTCGCCAGGAGAACCAGATGTGCTCAGACAAGGAAGAACTGAAGAAGGCATTGACGAAGATCAAGGAGCTGGAAGAAGAACTCAAAGCTACACGCGAGGATTATTTGGAGGAAATCGTCGCACTAGTAGGGAAGAATGACGACCTGGAGAAGAAGATTGGAGTATTCATGGGAAATCCAGTGCCAAAAGCAGAAGACGACGGATGCACTTGCCCGGATAACTACATAATCATCGACGACACCGACTCGGAACCAAGTGAAGATGACTTTGTTGATGAAGCTGGAGCAGACATCATGGAGTCTTCAACTGATCAGAATTTCTAGTAGACCACCATATCAGTAGTAGTTTTCCCCCATTTAATAGTATAGTTCAAGCACTTTGTAACGCTAGTTAGATCGATTGTATGCCTTGTTTGAATTGATTGAGTGATATTGATTGTATTTGTCTCATGAGCATATGGGTAGTGTTTTCCCTCTAGACCTCATTCTATTCTTAACTCTCATCTTTTCTAACCCATCAGATGCCTCCGAGACGCGACACCGGATTTGTTTTCCCACCGGAGATCACCCAGTTGATTCAGCAACAGAATGCCCTGATGCAAGTGTTAGTGCAGAACCAAGGCAACAACAACAACAACAACCCACCGCCACCACCACCTGTTGATCACTTAGCCCGTTTCTTGAGGCTAAACCCGCCGGTGTTTTCCAGTAGCACCGAGCCGATTGTTGCAGATGATTGGCTCCGCAAAGTTGGAAGGGAGTTGACCACTGCAGGATGCACAGATGCGGAAAGAGTGCGTTTTGCCGCACATCAGCTTGATGGACCCGCAGCATCATGGTGGGAGAATTACACAACCACACACCCTATTGACACTGTCACATGGGACCAGTTTCAGCAAGCTTTCCGTACAGCTCATGTTTCAGCAGGAGCTATGGCTATGAAGAAGCGTGAGTTTCGCAACCTACGCCAAGGAGGACGCACCGTAGGCCAGTATGTGGAGGATTTCAGTAAGTTAGCACGTTATGCACCAGATGACGTTGCTACAGATGCAGCCAAGCAGGAGAAATTTTTGGAAGGACTGAATGATGAACTGAGTATGCAGTTGATGGTAGCAACCTTCAACAACTACCAGGAGTTGGTAGATAGAGCTCTCATGATTGAAGGGAAACAACAGCAGATTGAAAACCGTAAGAGGAAGTATGGACAAGGGAAGTACAATTCTGGAGCTCAGCAGAAGCCACATTTTGCCCCGAAACCGGGAGGACAGTTTCAGCATACCCATGGAGGAGGTAGTTCGCACAACCATAATGGCTCCAAGAATGGTAATGGGAATGGAGGAACCAATGGACAGAATCGCACCAACCCATCTACCCCAGCCAAGTGGGATCTAAGTCACATTACTTGTTTCAAGTGCCAGAATACTGGACATTATGCAACTGATTGTCCTGAAGCCCAGAATGGTAATGGCAATGGAAGCTCTGGGAAGAAGCCGAACCCGTTCAACAAAGGACATGTGAACCACGTGAGCGTGGAGGAGGTTGAAACACAGCCTGATGCAGTAATAGGTAAGTTTTTGGTTAAGTCATTTACTGCAATCGTTCTTTTTGATACTGGTGCATCGCATTCATACATATCAAGGGGATCTGTGGATAAGTTTAAGTTGCCCACCAAAGTTCTCAGAACACCTATGCTAGCAACCTCGCCAGGAGCAGAGTATATGGCAAGCCAAGGATGTTTTCAGATGCCATTGGCCATTGGTAGGCATGTTTTCCCCTCAGACCTAATAGTTTTGGAGTCGCAAGGTTTGGATGTGATTTTGGGAATGGATTGGCTATCGATGTATGGAGGAAACATCGATTGCGCCAGTAAGTCGATTTTGCTTACCACCCCAGAAGGAAAAAGGATCAAGTATGTATCCCGGCATATGCCGAAGAGGACTCAAGTGAATTCCTTATCAGGAGTTGTACAGGAGGAAGTACCAGTGGTGAAGGATTACCCGGATGTATTTCCAGAAGAGTTGCCAGGCATGCCACCAGATAGAGACATTGAGTTCTTGATCGAACTTTTGCCAGGCACAGGGCCAATATCTAAGAGACCGTACAGGATGCCCGCAAAAGATTTGGAGGAAATTAAGAAGCAGATCAAGGAGTTACTGGATAAAGGCTATATTCGCCCAAGTTCGTCACCTTGGGGATCACCAGTACTTCTAGTGGAGAAGAAAGATGGATCGTTGAGGATGGTTGTTGATTACCGTGGATTGAATGAAGTGACCATCAAAAACAAGTACCCACTGCCGATGATCAATGATTTGTTTGACCGCCTACAAGGAGCTAAAGTATTTTCCAAGATCGATCTACGATCAGGATACCATCAGTTAAAGATTCGAGAGCAGGATATACCTAAGACGGCTTTTACCACCAGATATGGACTGTATGAGTATACCGTTATGTCATTTGGTCTGACTAACGCACCTGCCTATTTCATGAACCTGATGAACAAAGTGTTTATGGAGTTTTTGGATAAGTTCGTCGTGGTGTTCATTGACGATATTTTAGTCTTTTCCAAGAATGAGGAAGAGCATGAGGAGCATTTGCGATTGGTACTTGAGAAGCTCAGAGAACATCAGTTATATGCCAAGTTCAGCAAATGTGAATTTTGGCTGAAGGAAGTTGGATTCCTCGGACATGTTATTTCTGGAGAAGGAATAGCAGTAGACCCTGCCAAAGTTGACACAGTGACAAGTTGGGAATCACCCACGTCAGTTGGAGAAATCCGGAGTTTTCTTGGACTTGCAGGATACTACCGGAGGTTCATCGAGAATTTCTCGAAGATTGCTAAGCCCATGACTGAGCTATTGAAGAAGGACACCAAGTTCAATTGGACTGAGGATTGTGAAGCTAGTTTCCAAGAGTTGAAGAAACGATTGGTTACATCACCAGTGTTGATTCTACCAGATCAACGCAAGGATTATGAAGTTTATTGCGACGCTTCTCGTCGAGGACTTGGAGCAGTGCTTATGCAGGAAGGAAGAGTTGTGTCATATGCTTCACGACAACTTAAACCCCATGAGAAGAATTATGCTACGCATGATTTGGAGTTAGCAGCCGTGGTGCATGCGTTGAAGACATGGAGACATTTTCTCATCGGAAACCATTGTGAGGTGTACACGGATCACAAGAGTTTGAAGTATATTTTCACGCAGAAGGAGTTAAATCTCAGACAGAGGAGATGGTTGGAGCTTATTAAGGACTATGATATGAGATTGCATTATCACCCAGGAAAGGCTAACGTAGTAGCAGACGCGTTGAGCCGCAAGAGTCATGTCAACACCCTCATGACAGGAGAGTTACCTCAGGAGTTAGCCGAGGACCTTCGCGAGCTATGTTTGGAGATAGTCCCAAGAGGCTATTTAGCGACACTGGAGATTCAGTCTACCTTGATGGAAAGGATCAGAGAAGCTCAGAAGACAGACAAGGAGATTGACGAGATAAAGGAGAAGATGAGCAAAGGAAAAGCCAAGGGATTTCGTGAGGATGAGCACGATACCTTATGGTTTGAGGACCGCGTTTATGTGCCAAATGATCCGGAGATCAGGAAGTTGATTTTGCAAGAAGCCCATGATTCACCGTACTCGATTCACCCAGGGAATACCAAGATGTATTTGGATCTGAAGAATACTTTCTGGTGGACCGGAATGAAGAAGGATATTGCGGAGTATGTAGCAGTTTGTGATGTATGTCAGAGAGTGAAGGCAGAGCATCAGAAGCCAGCAGGATTGCTACAACCATTGCCGATACCCGAATGGAAGTGGGATAAAATAGGCATGGATTTTATCACGGGATTGCCCAGGACTCGTTCAGGCTATGACTCAATATGGGTTGTAGTCGACCGTTTGACGAAAGTGGCTCATTTCATTCCAGTGAAGACCACTTACACCAGTGCTAAGTTGGCAAAGATATACATGACCAGGATCGTATGTTTGCATGGAGTTCCGAGGACCATTGTATCAGACAGAGGAACCCAGTTTACCTCGAAGTTTTGGAAGCAGTTACATGAAACATTGGGAACCAGGCTAGAATTTAGTACAGCCTTTCACCCACAGACAGATGGACAGACCGAGAGAGTCAATCAGATTTTGGAGGACATGTTGAGAGCTTGTGCACTAGATTATGGATCTAGTTGGGACGACAATTTGCCATATGCAGAGTTTTCTTACAACAACAGTTATCAAACCAGTTTGAAGATGGCCCCTTTCGAAGCTTTGTACGGAAGGAGGTGTAGAACACCGTTGTTATGGGACGAAGTTGGAGACCGTCAGTTGTTTGGACCCGATTTGATTAAGGAGTCTGAACAGAAAGTGAGGTTGATTCGCGATAGGCTCAAGGTAGCCCAGTCCAGGCAGAAGAGTTATGCTGATTCTAAACGAAAGGAGACAGTTCACGAAAGTCGGAGACAGAGTTTATCTTCGAGTATCACCACTTCGAGGAGTGAAGCGCTTTGGAGTTAAGGGAAAGTTAGCGCCCCGTTTTATCGGACCATACAGAGTTTTGGAACGTATGGGAGAAGTTGCCTACAAGCTGGAATTGCCCGAAGGATTGTCAGGAGTTCATGATGTATTTCACGTTTCCCAGTTGAAGAAGTGCCACGCAGAGATGGCTGAGATACCACTGAGAGATACTGTGCCGCTGGAAGCGATTCAGCTGGAAAGTGATTTGACCTATGAGGAGAAACCAGTTAAGATTCTTGAGTATGCCAGCCGAGTTACCCGCAGTAAGGTTATCAAGTTTTGCAAAGTCCAGTGGAGTCACCACACGGAAGATGAAGCCACCTGGGAGCGAGAGGAAGATCTACGGAAGGACCACTCCCACCTGTTTTCTAGCCAACCCGAATCTCGAGGGCGAGATTCATCTTAAGGGGGGTAGGTTTGTAACATCCCAAATTTTCAATTTGGAATGTTATACATAGATCATCACTGCATAGCATATTTTATTGCATTTTGACAAATCCTCGATAAATCCTAAGAAACTCAAGGACCCTCGGAGAGAGTTGGGGATTTTCTCGATTTTTCATATTTGATTTCATCAAATAATAAAACGAGGATTTTGCTTTTAATTATTTTCTCTCCGGAAAAAAATATTTCATTCAAAAAAAAATGAGAGGAGAAAATATGACTTCTCCAAAACAATTGAAATATTGGAGGAAAAATATTAAAATCATATATTGGATTTTACCCGGATTTTATTTGCAATTTTAATTGCATTAAAAAAATTGCACGTTTTCAAAACTGCATTTTTGTGTCAAAAACAAATGTTCACCTTGTTCTAATTATTTTAACTAGACGGGGAAAATTTGTTTTATCTTTTTTGGATTTTTATTTATTTTTCTACGAATTTTTTTCGGCGGAATGTTAACAAAAAAAACGCGCCGCGCCCGACCGGGCCGAGGCCCCGCCGAGCGGCCGGCCCAGCCGCGCTGTCTCCTCCACGAGCACGCCAGCGCCGCCGCGCCCGTGTCCGGCTCGGACACGCCGGAGCCCGCCGCCTTGCCCCCTCCTCCAAGCAGCCCCCTCCCCTCACCCCGAGCCCCGCCACGACCCACACCCGCCGCCGCCGCCGCCGGAGTCCGGAGCCCCGCCGCCCCCGTTCGCCTCGCCTCGCCGCCCCTCGCAGCCCCAAGCCCCGCCCAAACCCCGCCGCCCTCGCCGCCCCTCGCCGAGCCCCCGCCGGAGCCAGCCGACCCCGCCGGAGCTCCGTTCCGACGAGGTACTGTTCACCGACGCCGTTGCCGGTTTTTTTAATTTATTTATTTAAAAAACCGTTCGTTTAAAAAAAACCCTAGATCGGTTTATTTCTTCGGTTTTATTATATAGTGAACGTTCACCGACCCGTTGGTTTTAACAAACGTGTTCGTCGGATTTTCTCTGTTAACGAACGTCCGTTCTTTAACCGTTCGTCAGTTTTTCTTTTTCGTTGGATTTTTCCGCGATTATTTCAGATCTCGATTTCAGATCAGATCTTCGTTTTCGTTTAACTTTTCGCTCGTTTATCGGAATCAGGCGATTCAAGCGCCTAGAGTTTCGTCTCGAAATTCTCTTTCAGTTTAACCTACTCAAACAAGTTTTTGCTACTGTAAAATTTGACCTAGATCCAGATTAGTAAACGAAGCTTGTTTCTTTCGCCGTTTGACTTTCGTTGCTTCGTTCGAGTTGATTCTTTTTGCAAACCGGAGTTCTTAAGTTGAACTTTCTGGTTGGATCTTTCATTCGAGTTTTACCTGTGCATTAGATGAGTACTTATTGTTTGCTTGTTTGTTTGCGATAGAGTACCCGGAGTGCGCCGCTTGTTACTTCGAATCGCTAGGTTTCGCGGATCATCAGCAAGGCAAGTAACACTTTGATCATAACTTTCCATACCCAGTTTTTATTGCATTAGATCAATCCTCAAACATTGCATGGTTAGGATCTAATTAAATTGTGGGTATTGGGAAGTAGTTGAGGTAGTACCTATTACCTGTTTTATTTATCAAACCCTTGGGAGTTACTTCTACGTTGCTATTATATTGCCATGCTATGCTCGTAGACGTGGATTGGGTTTGAGTGAAATTCATGACAGATGTGAGATTGTTAATAATGGTTTACTTAAGGTGGCAACTAAAACTCACATCTGGGTGGATTGAGGCACCTGGAGAACCCAGTGTTGTCTGTTTGTATAAGGACCGCCACCCAGGCTCAAAGGGATCATAAGATTATTCATGCTAGAAACTTCCGTGTGCAGCCACAAGCTATTATGGGCTCTAGCATAGTTGAGTAGGTTACATGATCTCTTGAAGAGGTGGGCTAGCAGATGTAGGGGAAAGTAGGTGTAACTGTCCATCCGGAGTAAAGAGTGATTGTTTCTGAAAGACTGTGTCTCGGTCATCCGTTTCTCAAACATCATGTAGTGCGAGAATCAAGCGGAGGCGATCGAGTCTTGTGGGAAAAAGTGCGCAAACCTCTGCAGAGTGTACAGACTAATCATGGTTAGCCGTGTCCCCGGTTATGGACAACTTGAGTATCTAGTACCTGGATTATCATGTGAATCTCATCACCATGTTACTTTTAATTAATTTTGTTGGGTTAATGATGACACTTAATTGGGATTGAGATGCTGGTCACCATCTCAATGTTTAACAACCACCATGATAGTTAAATAAAATTTATTCCTTTGCAGTAGGGAAAAATTGGCTTTTCGCAAAACTGTAACCATAGAGCTTTCCACCAGCCATATATGCATGTAGTATAGCATTATTATGTTCATTATTCTCTATGTGTTATTTTGCCAGCATATTCCATGTGCTGACCCGTTTTCGGGCTGCAACGTTTCATGTTGCAGACTTTTCAGACGACGAGTAAGGTGCCTTAGGTCGTGGTCTTATACTCAGTGATGCCGTTGGAGTTGATGGACTCACTTATCTTCCAAGTCTTCCGCTGTTATCGTATGTAGATGGCCTTAAGCCATATTTATCATACTTATTCTCTTTAGAGATATCCGATGTAATAAGTGTGTGATTGCTACTCTGTTATAAATTCTCCATTTGTACTGTGCGTGTCAGCATTACTGATCCAGGGATGACACTGGTGCACAGCAGCACAGACTATTTGAGGTCTGGTCGCTACAAGTGAGTGGGAGCGCTACAACATTTCTGATAAGTATATGTGAATGACATATTGTTGATCCGAAATGATGTAAAATTTCTGGAAAGCATAAAGGGTTGTTTGAAAGGAGTTTTTCAATGGAAGACCTGGATAAAAGCTGCTTACATATTGGGCATCAAGATCTATAGAGATAGATCAAGACGCCCGATGATACTTTCAAAGAACGCACACCTTGACATGATTTTGAAAGAGTTCAAAATAGATCAGCAAAGAAGGAGTTCTTGGCTGTGTTACAAGGTGTGAGTATTGAGTAAGACTCAAGACCTGACCACAGTAGAAGAGAGAGAAAGGACGAAGGTCGTCCCCTATGCTTTAGACGTAGGCTCTACAGTATGCTATGCTGTGTACTGCACATGAAGTGTGCCTTGCCATGAGTTGGTCAAGGGGTACAATAGTGATCCGGGAATGGATCACATGACAACGGTCGAACTTATCCTTAGTATCTAGAGGACTAAGGAATTTTCTCGATTAATGAGGTGAAAAGGAGTTCGTCGTAAAGGGTTACGTCGATGCAAACTTTGACACTAATCCGGATGACTCTGAGTAGTAGACCGGATTCGTATAGTAGAGCAGTTATTTGAAATGGCTCCAAGTAGCGCGTGGTAGCATCCACAAGATGACATAGATATTCGTAAAGCACACGCGGATCTGAAAGGTTCAGACCCGTTGACTAATAACCTCTCTCACAAGCATAACATGATCAAACCAGAACTCATTGAGTGTTAATCACATAGTGATGTGAACTAGATTGTTGACTCTAGTAAACTCTTTGGATGTTGGTCACATGGTGATGTGACCTGTGAGTGTTAATCACATGGTGATGTGAACTAGATTATTGACTCTAGTGCAAGTGGGAGACTGTTGGAAATATGCCCTAGAGGCAATAATAAATTGGTTATTATTATATTTCCTGGTTCATGATAATCGTTTATTATCCATGCTAGAATTGTATTGATAGGAAACTCAGATACATGTGTGGATACATAGACAACACCATGTCCCTAGTAAGCCTCTAGTTGACTAGCTCGTTGATCAATAGATGGTTACGGTTTCCTGACCATGGACATTGGATGTCGTTGATAACGGGATCACATCATTAGGAGAATGATGTGATGGACAAGACCCAATCCTAAGCCTAGCACAAGATCGTGTAGTTCGTTTGCTCAGAGCTTTTCTAATGTCAAGTATCATTTCCTTAGACCATGAGATTGTGCAACTCCCGGATACCGTAGGAATGCTTTGGGTGTACCAAACATCACAACGTAACTGGGTGGCTATAAAGGTGCACTACAGGTATCTCCGAAAGTGTCTGTTGGGTTGACACAAATCGAGACTGGGATTTGTCACTCCGTGTAAACGGAGAGGTATCTCTGGGCCCACTCGATAGGACATCATCATAATGTGCACAATGTGACCAAGGAGTTGATCACGGGATGATCTGAGTTACGGAACGAGTAAAGAGACTTGCCGGTAACGAGATTGAACAAGGTATCGGGATACCGACGATCGAATCTCGAGCAAGTAGCATACCGATAGACAAAGGGAATTGCATACGGGATTGATTGAATCCCCGACATCGTGGTTCATCCGATGAGATCATCGTGGAACATGTGGGAGCCAACATGGGTATCCAGATCCCGCTGTTGGTTATTGGCTGGAGAACGTCTCGGTCATGTCTGCATGGTTCCCGAACCCGTAGGGTCTACACACTTAAGGTTCGATGACGCTAGGGTTATAGGGAAAGTATGTACGTGGTTACCGAATGTTGTTTGGAGTCCCGGATGAGATCCCGGACATCACGAGGAGTTCCGAAATGGTCCGGAGGTAAAGATTTATATATGGGAAGTCCTGTTTTGGTCACCGGAAAGGTTTCAGGTGTTATCGGTAATGTACCGGGACCACCGGGAGGGTCCCGGGGGGTCCACCAAGTGGGGCCACCAGCCCCAGAAGGCTGCGTGGGCCAAGTGTGGGAGGGGACCAGCCCCAGGTGGGCTGGTGCGCCCCCCCACCAAGGCCCAAGGTGCATGGGAGAGTGGGAGGGGGCAAACCCTAGGTCCAGATGGGCCTTAAGGCCCACCCTAGTGGCGCCCCCTCTCTTCCCCCTTGGCCGCCCCCCCTAGATGGGATCTAGGGCTGGCCACCACCCCTTGGGGTGGGAACCTTAGAGGGGGCGCAACCCCCTTCCCCCCTTATATATAGTTGAGGTCTAGGGCTGCCCAACACATGAGTTTTCCTGTCTCCCTCGGCGCAGCCCTACCCCTCTCCCTCCTCCTCCTCTCCCACGGTGCTTGGCGAAGCCCTGCAGGATTGCCACGCTCCTCCATCACCACCACGCCGTCGTGCTGATGCTGGACGAAGTCTTCCCCAACCTCTCCCTCTCTCCTTGCTGGATCAAGGCGTGGGAGACGTCACCGGGCTGCACGTGTGTTGAACGCGGAGGCACCGTTCTTCGGTGCTTAGATCGGAATCAACCGCGATCTGAATCGCTGTGAGTACGACTCCTTCATCCGCGTTCTTGCAACGCTTCCGCATCGCGATCTACAAGGGTATGTAGATGCACTCCCCTTCCCTCGTTGCTAGATTACTCCATAGATTGATCTTGGTGATGCGTAGAAAATTTTGAATTTCTGCTACGTTCCCCAACAGTTCCCACATATTCTACGAAGATCTTTATCGGTCAGACCGCATAACAACATACGTTGTTCCCTTTGTCATCGGTATGTTACTTGCCCGAGATTCGATCGTCGGTATCTCGATACCTAGTTCAATCTCGTTACCGGCAAGTCTCTTTACTCGTTCCGTAATACATCATCCCGCAACTAACTCATTAGTCACAATGCTTAGAAGGCTTATAGTGATGTGCATTACTGAGTGGGCCCAGAGATACCTCTCCGACAATCGGAGTGACAAATCCTAATCTCGAAATACGCCAACCCAACAAGTACCTTTGGAGACACCTGTAGAGCACCTTTATAATCACCCATTTACGTTGTGATGTTTGGTAGCGCACAAAGTGTTCCTCCGGTAAACGGGAGTTGCATAATCTCATAGTCATAGGAACATGTATAAGTCATGAAGAAATCAATAGCAACATACTAAACGATCGGGTGCTAAGCTAACGGAATGGGTCAAGTCAATCACGTCATTCTCCTAATGAGGTGATCCCGTTAATCAAATGACAACTCATGTCTATGGCTAGGAAACATAACCATCTTTGATTAACGAGCTAGTCAAGTAGAGGCATACTAGTGACACACTGTTTGTCTATGTATTCACACATGTATTATGTTTCCAGTTAGTACAATTCTAGCATGAATAATAAACATTTATCATGATATAAAGAAATAAATAATACTTTATTATTGCCTCTAGGGCATATTTCCTTCAAGCAGGAAGCGGATGATCATCCAGCATTGGATAGCAGCGTCCCATCCATGCCGAGAAGCAGCATTGGTTCCGCCCCGGGCAACGCACTGCTGGATACATACCCTGTGGATGACATCATAGAGAACACTAACTGTGAGCTACACTTCAAAATGAAGAACATATCCATGAAGGTGGCGGACGCCGTTGCTTTTACAATTACCCCCGAAGCAACCTTCCATTGCGCCCCGATTCCAGCGGGCTATGCTCGTGTCTTGGTTGATGAGGTGGTGGCCAATATTCGGGGCTACAGCTTGACATTCCTGGAGGTGACGACGAGCACACACTAGGAGAGGCCATACATCGTATCATCCTATGGAGAAAAGATTGCATCATCTTTCGAAGTCCACCAACACCGCGTCTGCCGACTCCTCCTCGAAGTCCGCCACCGTGTCAGCAGACTCCCGCTCCTCCAAGTCCACGAACACGTGAGCAGACTCCTGCTTCAAGTCCGGCACAACATCAGGCCACTCCTCCTGTTTCAAGTCCGACACCGTGTCAGGCCACACCTCCTGCTTCAAGTCCGGCACAACCACCTCCTGCTTCAAGTCCGACACCGTGTCAGGCCACACCTCCTGCTTCAAGTCCGGCACAGCGTCAGGCCACTCCTCCTGCTCCAACTCAGCCACGTCAGTCGTCTCCGCCGCCTCAGCAATCGCAGAAGAGACACGCCGCAGCTATGGTGCGTAGCGGTACGAGTCGAGGTAGTATAGGAAGTACAGGCGGAGACAAGCGATATAAATATGGTCCAAGCAGCCTCGCTCCTCTTCCTCAGAGGCCTTACGACATGACCGAGGAGCAAAACGATGCCATAGTGCGGGCCGAAGTGGACGCCCATTTTGGACCAAAACCGGCACCGCCGCCGAGGGAGAAAGTGCCTGAGGAAAAGATTGACCACTTCATTCGTATGGCTAGACCACCAGCTCCCAAGCTTGTTGACTCAGACTATGAGCGCCAAATCAGGAAGGCACATCGAGCACGACTACAGAAAGAAGTGAGCTCGAGCTCGAGCCAACAAGCAGCTGTCAAAAAATGCGGGAAAACCGTTCCACAGCTGGGAGAACAGGCGGCGCAATCGATCCCCCCGCTTGTTGTGCCAACAACACATGAGAGTACGCGCGCCCAATATTATTGTGGGCAAACCGTTTACGTTCCCGAGCTGGGCGATGTGGTAATAACCGAGGAGCATATAATGCAGGCTGAAATGCTCAAGATCACTGTTGGACAACTCCTCGATATCGAGCCCATGTCTCCGCTTAGAGAGGAGGAAATAAAACAGAAATATGTCCGGGGCCAACCTTTGGTCGAGCCCGAGGAGGTCAAGAACCTCCCAACGAGAATATATGAATTGCATGATTGGTACATGAAAATTACCAAGAGTTCCAATCGAGAGTCCCTCATGGTGCAAGTCGAGGAAGATCATTACTTCAATAAGAAAGCTCTGTCCGTTGAGTATTCAGAACTATTTCAGTTATTCAATCAAGATGCACTCGACAAATCTATCGTCAGTTGCTATTGTCTGTAAGTGATTTCTTTCTGTAATTTAAGTCTCAAGCTAGCTCTAGTGCTCATTGATTGATCATTAATTATCTGTAATTATATATCCTCACTATATATTCTTTTCTGTGGTATTATGCAGGATGAAGATGTATGAAATGAAAAAAGCTGGACGCTATGGCATTGGGTTCATTGACCCAAATACCGTTAATGAATACACATGGAAATTGGAATGGTGTAGACAAGATGTAGAGAAAAACATGCTAGAGTTCTTGAAGCGCCTCAATAGCAATGAAGATATACTACTTCCTTACAACTTCGAGTGAGTCACACTGTCTTGTACTACAAATTCTGTTTTTGCTTACTAGCTAGATGTTAATAATTGTATAGGGTTTAGGGTTATAGTTGATTAGTGTTATGCACATGCCCGCTTAATTTATACATGCAAACGTATGCGCATGCAGGTTCCACTGGATCTTGTTAGACATTAAAGTTGACGAAGGAAAAGTTGAAGTACTGGACTCACTACTTAAAAAAGATAGTGACTACAACATCGTGAAGGGGATACTCGACAGGTAATTTCAATCATTATTAACTATATCTCGGCCTATTTAGTTCGTCATTTCCTGATATGAACTATTTTTAATAACCCCTTTATTAATTTTCTTTGCCGGCGGGCAGGGCTTGGGCAAAGTACATCAAGGTGACTCCAGGAAAATGGCGACAAAAGCTATGTTGGTATCGACCCAAGGTAAGTAATTAAGTAGTACTAGCTAGCTAGTTACCATCTCTTTAATTCTTGTTTCAATACCATTAATTAATTAACATGCTTGATTAATTATTATCTGATTAAATTCTATTCTCGTAAAGGCCCTGAAGCAGGCGCCGGGGACTGAAGTGTGTGCATACTACGTTTGCGAGAACATTCACATGATGACGTCCGAAAATAGCAGATCTGATAGACAGGACTGGGTACGTTTGCCAGAACACTATTCACAAATCTTACATGATTGACGATATCTAGTCACACAACTAATACACATGCATATTGATCACCTTCTTAACAATTCAAAGAGGTGCGGGACCAGCTCCTACCAACAGAGCGCATACGAGCACTTCAAGAGAAAATAGCGGGATTTTTGCTCGACCAGGTCATAGATCCCAAAGGAGAATACTATTACCCGCTACCGCCCCCATGAACCACTTGTCATCGTGCTCCGAAGGCACCAAGGCAACATGTAGGAGAAATTGTATATATATACATGTGTATGTGTGAATAATTAATGGTGGTTGTGAGACATTCGATTATATATATATATATATATATATATATATATATATATATATATATATATATATATATATATATGATCGGTTCTACGAGAAAATCTATTTATATATATGCATAACGTGTACAATATGTAGTATCGTAAAATACCAGCAAATAAAAAAGAATTAAATGGAAAACACAAAATTAATGGAAAAATAAAAATTAAAACCAAAACCCCCCCAAACATTTAGTAATGGTCTACCAGCATCCGGGCCTGACTCGTGCCACGTGGTGACACTTTAGCGCCGGAGCAAATAAAAAAGAATTAAATGAAAAACACAAAATTAATGGAAAAATAAAAATTAAAACCAACCCCCCCAAAACATTTAGTAATGGTCTACCAGCATCTGGGCCTGGCTCGTGCCACGTGATGGCACTTTAGCGCCGGTTCGTGCCGAACCGGTAGTAAAAGGGGGAGGGGGCTTTAGTCTCCACTCTTTAGTGCCGGTTGCAGAACCGGCACTAAAGGCACTTATGAACCGGCGCTAAAGCCCGGTTCTGCACTAGTGCTCTCTCCCGGGAGACGACGGCCCCTCGACGCGTCGACCTCAACTGCCTATGCAGACGGCCCGGCGTCGATAACATCCGCAAGATGGTGGTGATGTCCGACCACGCCGTCGCCGTTCGGACAGCGGAGCAAACGCGCTTTCAGAACGTCACGATCTGTATTCGGTGGCCCCAATCGACGACGACCGTGGAATGGCGGTGGATCCGCCGTCTACACCCCAAAGCCCGTTATGTAATCGACATGGCCCTCTTCCAAGAAAAGCTCTATGTCCTCACCGCAGCATCTGCGGGCGAGTGCCCTTCATGTCTTTATGTCATGGACATCGTCAGCGGCAGCAAGCGTGTCAACGTACAATGCGTGATCAGCATGCCCAAGGGTAACATGGACCAATATTTAGATGGCACCATTCGCTACTACCTGGTTGCGTCGGGCGATCAATTGTTGATGGTGAAACAAAAGAGGGAGAGGCTTACCGGGTCCAGCTCGCTTGTCCATCCGGCTCGCTTCGAGGTCTTTGAGGCAGTGGACCTTAGCAGCGGCCATGGACGTTGGAGAGAGATGAATACACTGAGGGGACATGCTCTCTTCCTCAGCGAAGGCTGCTGTCAGTCTCTTCCCGTTAGCACCGACCAATACTATGGGGCTCGAGAAGACTGTATCTACTTTCTGTGCGAGCGTAACAGATACTACCTCTACCGCGGCATGTACGACATGACAAAAGGGACGGTGTCGCCCTTGCCCTTTGAGATGGTACTGGAACCACATCATGGTCCACTTAGTGCTACTTGGTTTTTCCCAGCTTATACTCGCTGTTAAGATACGATGCATGGGTATAACAGTTGATGCATAATAATTATATGATGTGCAATGGAATGTGCTCAGATGTGCTTGTAAAAATAAATCGGCTTTTGCGCAAGCACGGTGCTTATTCTATAGTAGAGGTGCCTAAATAAGTGTATGTGCTATACAAGCACCGGTTTCTATAAGTGTATGTGCTATCTGAATAAGCACCGGTGCTCAAGAAATGTCTGGTGCATTCCATTTGGCCTAATCATATTCGACTATGTACCTTACATGTTTTCCCAATTCTGGCTTACATTTGCGCTATTGCTCCTGCAGCAATGCACTGATGGGACATGCTTTGTTCCTCAATGAAGGCTGCTCTTCCATTCGGTGGGACCAATATATACGCATTGCGGTTGTTTCTATAGTAGAGGTGCCCAAATAAGCGTACGTGATATACAAATAAGCACCACTAGTTAAGAAATGACCGATTCACTTCACAACCACCTCTCTAAACATTTTTTGCATTGTACTTGGCCTAATCGTACTTGACTTTGTACCTTACATGTTTCCCCCCATAATTTCAGTTAGAGGTTTCTAGCTAGCTAGGTAGAAGCAATCTGTGCTCATGAATATGTTCGGCAAGATATTATTATATTCATATCGTTGTGAGAGTAAATAAGTAGTTGAGTGAATTCTATGGGCGAGTTGCGACACTGGCCGAAATGTGGTGTGGATGGTTTACCTACAAAGGTAGTAAATCTGTCCTTGTTAGCACCAACCTTTCTAGCCTCTCCATGTATATGATGGCTTTATATCCTGCAGGAGGGTGTGCATAGTGCGTTTGATAAAGATCTGGCTAGATTCTTCTGCAGGCGGCGGACGGACGCCAGAAATACCATACGGTCAAGTGGGCGGACATCTGTATGCCTAAGGATCGTGGTGGGTTAGGCATCATTGCCTCTCGCCCCATGAACGTAGCACCCATGCTGCGTTGGGTCTGGCGGATCATGCGATGGGAGGGGGCTGTGGATGTACCTTCTGCAGGGTAAGTACCTACGGGGCGAGCCCCTCCTTGCGTGCTCGCGCTTGGGTAGTTCCCAATTCTGAAAATCCATCCAACGAATCAAACAGGATATTCACCTTGGGGTCCCCTTCTCGATAGGTAATGAAGTAGGGACCCTATTCGGGCTAGATCTTTGGGTGGGTGGCATGCCATTTCAGTTGAGCTTCCCTAGCTTTTATGCTTGTGACGCCCCCGATTTGACCGTACACTAATCATGCACGCAAATGTGTACGATCAAGATCAGGGACTCACGGGAAGATATCACAACACAACTCTAAAACATAAATAAGTCATACAAGCATCATAATACAAGCCAGGGGCCTCGAGGGCTCGAATACAAGTGCTTGATCACAGACGAGTCAGCGGAAGCAACAATATCTGAGTACAGACATAAGTTAAACAAGTTTGCCTTAAGAAGGCTAGCACAAACTGGGATACAGATCGAACGAGGCGCAGGCCTCCTGCCTGGGATCCTCCTAACTACTCCTGGTCGTCGTCAGCGGCCTGCACGTAGTAGTAGGCACCTCCAGTGTCGTAGGTGTCGTCGTCGACGGTGGCGTCTGGCTCCTGGACTCCAACATCTGGTTGCGACAACCAGATAGAAAGGAAAGGGGGAAAAGAGGGAGAGAAGCAACCGTGAGTACTCATCCAAAGTACTCGCAAGCAAGGAGCTACACTACATATGCATGGGTATATGTGTAAAGGGGCATATCAGTGGACTGAACTGCAGAATGCCAGAATAAAAGGGGGATAGCTAGTCCTGTCGAAGACTACGCTTCTGGCCATCTCCATCTTGCAGCATGTAGAAGAGAGTAGATTGAAGTCCTCCAAGTAGCATCGCATAGCATAATCCTACCCGGCGATCCCCTCCTCGTCGCCCTGTTAGAGAGCGATCACCGGGTTGTATCTGGCACTTGGAAGGGTGTATTTTATTCAGTATCCAGTTCTAGTTGTCATAAGGTCAAGGTACAACTCCGGGTCGTCCTTTTACCGAGGGACACGGCTATTCGAATAGATAAACTTCCCTGCAGGGGTGCACCACATAACCCAACACGCTCGATCCCATTTGGCCGGACACACTTTTCTGGGTCATGCCCGGCCTCGTAAGATCAACGCGTCGCAGCCCCACCTAAGCACAACAGAGCGGTCAGCACGCCGGTCTAATCCTAAGCGCGCAGGGGTCTGGGCCCATCGCCCTATGCACACCTGCACGTTGCGAACGCGGCCGCGAGCAGACCTAGCAACCCACACGATCACGGCGGTTACGTCAAAGCGGTCCAACACGGCGCGCGCCACTCAGTCGCTGACGTCACGAAGGCTTCGGCTGATACCACGACGCCGGGATACCCATAACTACTCCCGCGTAGATGGCTAGTGCGTATAGACCAAATGGCCAGACTCAGATCAAATACCAAGATCTCGTTAAGCGTGTTAAGTATCCGCGAACGCCGACCAGGGCCAGGCCCACCTCTCACCTAGGCGGTCTCAACCTGCCCTGTCGCTCCGCCACAAAGATCCACTTGCGGGTACTCCTACGAGCCGACCCGACTTTAGTCATCACATGTGTCATGTATATAGTATATAAGTATATACCCGTGATCACCGCCCAGGTGATCACGGCCCGATAGTATAGCACAGCAGACGGACAAGAATGTAGGGCCACTGATGGAAACTAGCATCCTATACTAAGCATGTAGGATTGCAGGTAAAGGTAACAACAGTAGTAGCAAGGATAGGCTATGCATCAGGATAGGATATCGAAAAGCAGTAACATGCTACACTACTCTAATGCAAGCAGTATAGAGAAGAATAGGCGATATCTGGTGATCAAGGGGGGGGGGCTTGCCTGGTTGCTCTGGCAAGTAGGAGGGGTCGTCAACTCCGTAGTCGAACTGGGCAGCAGCAGTGTCGGTCTCGTAGTCTACCGGAGAGAAGAGGGGGGAAGAAACAGTAAATACAATGCAAACATAAGCATGACGATGCGTGACATGACAATGAGCGGTGCTAGGTGTGTCCTAACGCGACAGTAGGTGGTACCGGCGAAGGGGGGGAACATCCGGGAAGTATTCCCGATGTTTCGCGTTTTCGGACAGACGGACCGGAGGGGGAAAGTTGCTAGTTCGATAGGTTAGGGAGGTGTGGTGGACGAACGGACTGCGTATTCGGATTCGTCTCGTCGTTCTGAGCAACTTTCATGTAGAAAACATTTTCATCCGAGTTACGGTTTAAAAGATATGAATTTTCAAAGATTATTTGAATTTCTGGAATTATTTGAATTTAGAAAAAATGAATTATGACGTCAGCATGCATGAGGTAATGCTGACGTCAGCAGGTCAACAGGTCGGCTGACCAGTCAAACCAGACAGGTGGGTCCAGTGGGACCCACATGTCATTGACAGGGCACTAACAGAGTTTTATAAGTAACTTAAACAAGGTTATTAGCAGGTAGGCCCCACCTGTCAGTGCCTATTTAGATTAATTAATTAGTTTTATTTATAAAAACATTTTTTTTGTTAATTATGCGGCGGGGCCCGCATGTCAGTGGCTGGGGCCTGCCCAGTCAGCACGTTGACTGGGGTTGACCCAGTCAACGGGGCCTGCGGGGCCCGCTGGCAGTGACCCAGGGGTGGCCCCAGGTGTGCCAGCTCAGCAGGCCGGCGGTTGAACGCCGGCGAGCATGAAAACGCGGCGGAGGGCGCTCGGCCCCGTCGGGATTCGTCTACAGGGGGCCTACACGGGCGCGGGCGGGCGCGTTCGAACGGGGAGAGCCCGCCGCGTCGCGTGGTGAGACCGGCCGGAGCTGGAGCTGCCGGAAACGGCGCCGGCGACGAGCAAAAGCGGCGCCGGAGTTCGGGCTGGAGCGGGTGCGGCGTTAGAGCGCGCGAGCGGCCAAACTAACCAGCTAGGCGGGTGCTGCACGATGCGGTCAAGCTAACGGGCATACGCCCATGACCAATTGGTCACCGGAGACCCGCCGGCGACGAGCTCCGCGGCGCTGCGTTCGGGCGCGCGTGGGGAAAGCAGCTAGGGGGCGCGCGAGAGCGAAAGGACAGGGGAGGAGGGGGAGAAGCTCACCGCGCGGCACACGGAGGCCGGTGAGGGGCTTAGTAGCAGCAGCAGTTGCCGGAGTCGAAGAAGACGGCGGCGACCCGAGGAAGAAGGCGACGGCGTTGGGGGGTGATGTAGGGGGTCCCGGTTCGAGCAGGTGGTCGGGGAGGACGGGCTCGACGCGGCGGAGCTCGTGGACACGTCGGGGAGGAGAACGGGGCTCGGTGGCCGCGAAAACGACGGCGGCACGTCGGCGACCGCTCTCGGGCAGTGGGGAAGGAGGGAGCGGCGTGGATCTGGGGGGGATAGGGAGAGGCGCAGAGGCCGAGAGGTGAGCGGGGGCGAGTGGGAGAGGGGCCCGAGGGGCGGGGGCGCTGGCGGCCTTATCCTCCCCCGTCACCGGCGAGGGGGTGCGGCGGGGACCTGCCCCTGTTCCGACCCCGGTCGGGGGAACAGGGAAGGGGAGGGCCACCAGGGGAGGTGGGCTAGGCCGGCTGGGCCTAGGGTCGGCCCAGTTGGGCCAGGGGTCCAGTGGGGGGGGCTTCTCCTTCTCCTTTTTTTCTTTGTTTGTTCTGTTTTCTTTTGTATTTTCTTTTTATTTATTTATTTTCTTTTCTGTTTTATTTCATTTAAAAGTATTTAGGCATTTTATAAAAATGTGTTTTCTCCACAATAATTATCAGTGCAATATCTGGCATGGCCCGAACATTTTTGTTTAAATTTTTGAAAACTTTTATTTTCCACTTTAAATTTAATTGAAGTTTGAATTAGGAGTTTGAAAAGAAATGTGATTCAAATGTGATCAAGCCCTGTTTAGCAACATGATTAGCTTAATCACAGAGAGTTACTGTAGCATGATTCTCGGGGTGTTACAAATCTCCTCCACTACAAGAAATCTCGTCCCGAGATTTAGGAGGTAGAAGGAAACAGTGCGGGGTATTCTTCGCGCAGACGATCCTCTCGTTCCCAAGTGGCCTCATCTTCAGAATGGTGCGACCACTGGACTTTGAGAAACTTGATCGCCTTCTGACGTGTGCGGCGTTCAGCTTGGTCGAGAATGCGGACCGGATGCTCCTTATAGGAGAGGTCTTGCTGCAATTCGAGCACTTCATGATCCACAGCTCGGATTGGGTCCTTGAAGCAACGGCGGAGCTGTGACACATGGAACACATCGTGAACCTGAGAAAGGTTCGGCGGTAGCTCCAGTTGGTATGCCACTTTTCCACGCCTTTCGAGAATAGTGAATGGGCCAATATAGCGAGGAGCTAGTTTGCCCTTGATCCCGAAGCGGTGAGCACCCTTCATAGGTGTGACTCGAAGATAAGCCTTTTCGCCAGGTTGATAGACCATGTCTTTATGATGACGGTCATACTGACTCTTCTGACGTGACTGAGCAGTCTTGAGATTCTCGCGAATAATGCGGACTTGTTCTTCGGCATCTTGGATAATATCCGGACCGAAGAGTGGACGTTCCCCAGTTTCTGACCAGTTCAGAGGGGTTCGGCACTTTCGTCCATATAACACTTCGAAGGGGGCCATCTTCAGACTAGCTTGATAGCTATTATTATAAGAGAACTCAGCATACGGGAGAGATTCCTCCCATTTCTTGCCGAAGGAAATAACACAAGCTCGAAGCATGTCTTCGAGAACTTGGTTGACGCGTTCAACTTGCCCTTGCGATTGAGGATGAAACGCAGTACTGAATGACAGATGAGTTCCCATAGCTTCTTGGAAACTTGCCCAGAATCTTGAAGTGAATAAGCTGCCACGGTCTGAACTGATAACCAATGGAATACCGTGGAGTGAAACAATCCTGGACATATAGAGCGTTGCCAGTTGACTAGCAGTGATCGTTTCTTTGACCGCCAGAAATGTGCAACTTTGGAAAGCCGGTCAATGACGACAAGAATAGCATCATTACCTTTCTGTGATTTGGGAAATCCAGTGACGAAGTCCATCTCAACATGGTCCCATTTCCATTCAGGAATAGAGATAGGTTGCAGAGTTCCAGCAGGCCTTTGATGTTCTGCTTTGATACGACGGCAAACGTCACATTCAGCAACATAACGAGCAATGTCTTGCTTCATATTAGACCACCAGAATCTCTGACGGATGTCTTGGTACATCTTTGTACTACCAGGATGGATACATAGAGGCGTATCATGAGCTTCTTTCATAACTTCCTGTGTCATATCCAGGTTTTTCTCTGCACATGGCACCACTAGGCGGCCCTTGAAGTATAAGGTGCCATCTTCAGCAATGGTGAAGAATGAGGGCTTTCCTTCTGCGAGGTAGCGCTTAATCTTGTGGGCTTCAGAGTCATACTTCTGTAGCCTTTTGATGCTGTCCTCGAGATCTGGTTTAGCAACTAGGGTATTGAGGGAACCCTGGGTAACAACGTGGAGGTTCACCTTGCCAAACTCCTTAGGAGGGGGAGCGAGTGCACCCGGAGGAACAATATGGAGGTTCAGCTTCCTGAATTCTTCAACAAGCGAGGGCTGAACTTTGTGAACCTGGAGGTGGTTGCAGTAAGACTTGCGGCTCAAGGCATCAGCCATTACATTAGCCTTGCCTGGCGTATAGGAAATACCCAAGTCAAAGTCTGCAACAAGCTCCATCCATCTCTGCTGACGGAGGTTCAGATCTGGCTGAGTAAACAGATACTTCAGACTTTGGTGGTCAGTGAAGATCTCGCAACGATTACCGAGAAGGTAATGTCGCCACTGCTTCAGCGCATGAATGACAGCAGCAAGTTCGAGGTCGTGAACTGGGTAGTTCTCTTCGTGAGGGCGCAATTGCCGAGAGGCATAAGCAATCACTTTGCGGTCTTGCATTAGGACACAGCCTAATCCTTGACGGGAAGCGTCGCAGTAAATGACGAAGTCCTTCTTAGTATCAGGTGGAGCTAGAACTGGGGCAGAAGTCAACTTGTCTTTGAGTGCCTGGAAACTTTCCTGACATTTGTCTGTCCATTGGAACTTGACACCCTTATGCAACAGGTTAGTCAGAGGCCTGGCGATCTTGGAGAAGTTCTCGACGAATCGACGGCAATAGCTGGCGAGACCGAGAAAACTTCTGACTTGCTTAACGTTCTTGGGAGGAGTCCAATCAAGAATAGCCTGAACTCGTTCAGGGTTGACGGCAATACCATCCTTAGAGATGACATGCCCAAGATAGGTTACTTCCGGTAGCCAGAATTCACATTTGGAGAACTTGGCATATAGTTGATGCTCTCGTAGCTTTTCCAGCACAAGTCGAAGATGTTCAGCATGTTCTTCTTCGTTCTTGGAAAATACCAGGATATCATCCAGATAAACCACGACGAACTTGTCGAGGTAATCCATGAATATATAGTTCATCAGACGAGAGAAGGTGGCTGGAGCATTGGTTAAACCGAAAGACATGACGGTGTACTCGTATGAACCATAGCGAGTCACGAAGGCGGTCTTTGGGATATCCTCTTCGCGAACACGGATCTGGTGGTAGCCCAACCTCAAGTCGAGCTTAGAGAACACTGACGAACCCGCCAGTTGATCATACAGATCATTGATCCGAGGAAGGGGGTATTTATTCTGAATGGTAGCTTGGTTTATAGGACGGTAGTCTTGAACTAACCGGTTTGTCCCATCCTTCTTCTTGACAAAGAGAGAAGGTGCTCCCCAAGGAGAGCAACTTGGGCGAATGAATCCTTTGCGAAGAGATTTGTCGATTTCCTCCTTAAGCTCAAGGAGTTCATGCGGCGGCATTTTGTAGGGTCGCTTGGCTATAGGAGTGGTGCCTGGTTTCAAGTCGATGATGAATTCGACAGCTCTAGCAGGGGGAATCCCTGGAAGTTCTTCAGGGAAGACGTCGAGGAATTCACGCACGACGGGAATGTTTTCAATGCCCTCGAGTGGTGCAGCGTTCAATGCATTCAATGCATAGAGCCTTGCCTCGGCATTTTGCACCAGATGGGCTTGGTAAGTAACTATCTCATCTGAAGGGTGTAGCAGATGGACGGTCTTAGTGGTGCAAACGATTGAAGCAGTATGCGCTTTTAACCAATTCATTCCCAGAATGAGATCAATGCTACAGGACTTCAGTACGATGGGAGAGACAAGAAATTCCAGTCCTTCAATTTCAACAGTAACGTCGTGACTAACCATAGAGGTTTGACATTGGCCCGCAGGGGTGTGTACCACTAGCGGAGTGTTTATCTCTTCGTAATTAATGCCATGCAGGAATGCAAATTCTGCTGATATGAATGAATGGGATGCTCCTGTATCAAATAAAACGGATGCTGGTACTGAATTTACGAGGAGTGTACCCATCACAGTAGCAGGCTGGTCTTGAGCTTCGCTGAGATCAACGTGGTTGGCATGAGCACGACCATAAGACTTAGCATTGTTGTTGCGGGGCTGGTTGTTACCACGGCCAGCTGCTGGAAGGGCCAGTTGATTCTGGTTCTGATAGCAGTTCCTGGCAAAGTGACCCGGTTGACCACACTTGAAGCACAGACCATTATCGGGAGTGGGAACAGGAGCCCCAGGTGGGGGAGCTGGTAGCTTTGACTGCCTAGATGGTGGAGGAGGCAGACGCGGTGCAGCATAAGATTTCCTTGGAGCAGGTGCATTTGGACGATACATGCTGTTCGGGATCCATATCTTACGCTTCTGTGAGGGCGAGCCCGAAGATGAGCCCGTGTCACGGTTGCGCCTCTGAGAGCTCTGGTATTCCTGCAGACCAGTCTCGACATTGATGGCCTTATTCACCAAGGTGGCGAAATCGGCGAAGTCATGCACTAGAAGTGCGAGCTTGATGTCAGCTTGTAGTCCATCACGGAACTTCTCCTGTCTGCGTGCATCAGTTGCAATGTCTTCTTCAGCATAGCGGGACAAGTCCAGAAACTCCCGCTGATAAGCTTCGACAGTTTTGTTGCCTTGGGTGAGGTTGCGGAACTCACGCTTCTTCCGGTCCATGACTCCTTGAGGAATGAAGCGGGCACGGAAAGCTGCTTGGAAGTCTGGCCATGTGATGATTGTTCCAGCTGGCAGAGTACGCCTGTGGCTGTCCCACCATTGAGCTGCGGGTCCCTTCAGAAGAAGGAAGCAAAGTGACATAGCTGGCAGGGGCTACATCGGCAGACTCCATCTCATAGGTGATGTCACGGAGCCAGTCATCAGCATCCAGAGGCTGAGTTGAGCTGCGGTAGATGGTTGGGTTGAGGCGTATGAAATCTTGAAGAGTCACTTGGGCTGGCTGCTGGTTCATATTGGGGCGAGGAAACTGAGCCATCATATTTTCCATGAACTGGCGGTTCAGTTCAAACTGTTGGATCATACCAGCCATGTACTCAGGTGGTGGTGGGGCATCGCCACCACGACCACGACCACCTGGTCTAACCATCCTGCTAATATATAACAGGGGTAGTTCAGCATTGAGAAATATTTGCAAAGACAAGAATCATTCATGATGAAACATGCATAACGAGAGGAGCACGATAGCTACTACATAGTAGTCGGCATAACTTACAAAAGGGGTCATGCATAGAGTTCAGTACATAGAGTTCAGTACATAGACTAAAACATCATAGGCGGCACACAGGCTCGCGGCGAATGCATCTAACACTACAAGCAAGCCTACATCAGTCCCAAGAGGTACTGTGGAGGTAATCGTAGCCCGACAGCTGGTAGTGAGGCAACGGATAGCCCTCCACGTCAGCAGACTGGGGGCCGCGGATACTCAGGTGTAGAGCCCGACGCTCAGGTGGCAGAAGAGGACCAAGTGCGGGAGAGTAGCCTCCCACCTCTGGCCAACCGACACCGTGGGGCATCACGGTCCTGGCTGGGTAGATCGCAGTACGCGGTACCTGTCCAGATCGGACAAAGGGGTGCAGCAGCGTCAGAGCACGGTAAAGGTGCTGACGGGTGGTGTACATCTCGTGGCGAAGAGCTCGGTTAGCTCGATCCAGCCCATCAGCATGCAGAACCAGGTTCTGATGGTAGAAGGGCTCTCGGGTGACAGTGGAGTAGGCAGCAGTATAGTATCCCTCCGCACCAACATCAGATGCGATAGCAATGTGCCTGAAAGGGGAGGTGTCCAACTCCCGATACTCTCCACGAAGACGTGTCAGAGCAGCATAGGCAGCATCGTGGACAGCCATATCGATGGTCACACCAACACCATGTGCGGTGTGCAGCACAGTAGTGGAGTCATACTCCCGAGAGTAGAGGTGGACGATGGCACGGTACTGCTCCTGGTTAAAGTCCTGGTACTCCTCGTAGACGGTGTACTCAGGGTGCCAGCGATAACCCAGATAGGTCATCATCTCAGCTAGCACCGCAGGTGATCCCGAGGCACCAATGGCCGTCGTGTGGCGAACGACCTGCCTCGTGGGTTCCATCTGAAAGCAAAGACGTTTCAAAGGAGTCAAATGACAGTGTGTGAATTGTTCAAAATACTATTCTAAGAAACAACTATGGCTTATCCAACTTTGGGGTGAATGCGGTCACGGGATCCTAGTGTTAGAGTTAGTAAATTCGTTTAACCCGAGTAGAAGAGAGTTCAGAGTCCCAGAGTAAAGGTCGAGGAGTAAAAGATCCTAGTACCACCCAATGGCGACGTGGGCCCGTAAGACACACAGCCATGTTAGTAAAAGTTTTGTAATGTCTAGACTCGACTTCGGCCAAGGAGTGTGGAAAGGGGGATTCCTACAGGCAGTCGGCTCTGATACCAACTTGTGACGCCCCCGATTTGACCGTACACTAATCATGCACGCAAATGTGTACGATCAAGATCAGGGACTCACGGGAAGATATCACAACACAACTCTAAAACATAAATAAGTCATACAAGCATCATAATACAAGCCAGGGGCCTCGAGGGCTCGAATACAAGTGCTCGATCACAGACGAGTCAGCGGAAGCAACAATATCTGAGTACAGACATAAGTTAAACAAGTTTGCCTTAAGAAGGCTAGCACAAACTGGGATACATATCGAACGAGGCGCAGGCCTCCTGCCTGGGATCCTCCTAACTACTCCTGGTCGTCGTCAGCGGCCTGCACGTAGTAGTAGGCACCTCCAGTGTCGTAGGAGTCGTCGTCGACGGTGGCGTCTGGCTCCTGGACTCCAACATCTGGTTGCGACAACCAGATAGAAAGGAAGGGGGGAAAAGAGGGAGAGAAGCAACCGTGAGTACTCATCCAAAGTACTCGCAAGCAAGGAGCTATACTACATATGCAAGGGTATATGTGTAAAGGGGCATACCAGTGGACTGAACTGCAGAATGCCAGAATAAAAGGGGGATAGCTAGTCCTATCGAAGACTACGCTTCTGGCCATCTCCATCTTGCAGCATGTAGAAGAGAGTAGATTGAAGTCCTCCAAGTAGCATCGCATAGCATAATCCTACCCGGCGATCACCTCCTCGTCGCCCTGTTAGAGAGCGATCACCGGGTTGTATCTGGCACTTGGAAGGGTGTATTTTATTCAGTATCCAGTTCTAGTTGTCATAAGGTCAAGGTACAACTCCGGGTCGTCCTTTTACCGAGGGACACGGCTATTCGAATAGATAAACTTCCCTGCAGGGGTGCACCACATAACCCAACACGCTCGATCCCATTTGGCCGGACACACTTTTCCGGGTCATGCCCGGCCTCGTAAGATCAACGCGTCGCAGCCCCACCTAAGCACAACAGAGCGGTCAGCACGCCGGTCTAATCCTATGCGCGCAGGGGTCTGGGCCCATCGCCCTATGCACACCTGCACGTTGCGAACGCGGCCGCGAGCAGACCTAGCAACCCACACGATCACGGCGGTTACGTCAAAGCGGTCCAACACGGCACGCGCCACTCAGTCGCTGACGTCACGAAGGCTTCGGCTGATACCACGACGCCGGGATACCCATAACTACTCCCGCGTAGATGGCTAGTGCGTATAGACCAAATGGCCAGACTCAGATCAAATACCAAGATCTCGTTAAGCGTGTTAAGTATCCGCGAATGCCGACCAGGGCCAGGCCCACCTCTCACCTAGGCGGTCTCAACCTGCCCTGTCGCTCCGCCACAAAGATCCACTTGCGGGTACTCCTACGAGCCGACCCGACTTTAGTCATCACATGTGTCATGTATATAGTATATAAGTATATACCCATGATCACCGCCCAAGTGATCACGGCCCGATAGTATAGCACAGCAGACGGACAAGAATGTAGGGCCACTGATGGAAAACTAGCATCCTATACTAAGCATGTAGGATTGCAGGTAAAGGTAACAACAGTAGTAGCAAGGATAGGCTATGCATCAGGATAGGATATCGGAAAGCAGTAACTTGCTACGCTACTCTAATGCAAGCAGTATAGAGAAGAATAGGCGATATC